>NC_045696.1:3940667-3971973 GCF_009834535.1 Camelus ferus
CATGCAGGCGTTGCTTCCCCGTTACAGACGCTGTCTTGTGAGCCTGTGACTTGAATGACTTGCGTTTCAGACATACTTGCTTGCTTGCTGATTTGGGCAGTTTGATGGGTGTCTTGGCCAACTGATGACCACGAAAGTGACTTGGACGGGCTGTTACTTTTGTAGCCTGCAGCCCGACCCTCTGACTCACCCTGATGTGCACGGTGAGCTCGGCGGTGAGCCTTTCTGCCAGACGAGGCACGGTGGCCTTTCCTTCCTCCAGGAGACCTCTGAAACAGGAGAGGGCACACGTCAGCTCAGGAAGGGCTCGCTCTCCAGTACTGGGCCTTGCAGGTGGCCAGGGCAGCTCGCATCTCGGGTAACACGCGTCATCAGAAAGGCCAGGCGGCCCACGAGAAGGACAGTGACAACTCCGTGGAAGCCCGCACCTCGGCCAGCACGGGGCTGGGAAGCTTGCACTCAGTTATCTCCTCTTATCATCCCAGCAAACTCATGAGTCATCTTTTCAGGAAAAGCAAAACACATGTAACTTCATAGAGGTTAAACGACTTGCCCAAAATAGTATTTCATTTCTCCTAACCATTACTTGTCCCCAAATGGCCGAATCCATCTTCATAAAGAAGAACAAGCAGCAGGCACCCCAGCCCCTGACGTGTAACAGACGTGGCGAAGCTGCCGCCGCGAAAGCAGCGCGGTCCCTCGGCAGAGACGGGCAGAGGGGCCTCGGGGCGCAGAGCAAGCCCGGAAACACGCCCGCGCGGACGCCGTCAACTGGCGTTGGTAAAAGCACCAAGAACCTGCAGAGGGGGGAGGACGACCTCTTCAACAGCTGTTGTTGGCGAAACTGGATTTCCACACGCAAAGAGTGGGCCTGGATCCTCATCTCACACCAGACACAAACGCCAGCTGAAAACTGCTCAGCGGCTCCAATGCAAGACCTGAGCCAGTCAGACACCTAGACCAGGGGGAACATCTTCATCACATCGATCCTGGAAGTGGTTTCACAGCTGGGACAGCAAAAGCACAGGAAACAAAAGCAAAACAGGCAGGCAGGACTACATGAAACCACGGAGCCCCAGCACTGCAAAGAGACAATTAACAGAGGAAAAGGCAGCGAACCAAACGGGAGAAAACATCTGCAAACCACACATCTGATCAAGAGTGTATTTCAGAAATATACAAGGAACTCCTACAAATCAATATCAAAAAACCCCAAATAACACAATTGAGAAACGGGCTAATGACTTGAATAGAGATTCCTCAGAGAAGACACACCGGTGGCCACTCAGTCCATGAAAAATGTGCTAACGTCGCTGATCGTCGGGGAAATGCAAATCAAAACCACAACGAAACATCACTTCCCATCTCTGAGGATGATATTATCCAAACACCAGAACACAGGCGCTGGCCAGGATGCGGAGAAGCTGGGACCCTTGTACACTGTTGATGGGAATGCAAAATGGTGCAGCCACTACGAAAAGCAGTATGAAAATTCAAAAATTTAAAATGGGGCTCCCATACGATCCAGTCATCTCCCTTCTGGGATTTATTCAAGAGAATTGGAATCAAGATCTCAAAGCAATATTGACACCCCTGTGTTCCCTGCTGCACTGCTCACAGTGTCCGCGGTGGGGACAGACACGTGGATAAAGAAAATGTGGATATGCCTGCAATAGAATATGGTTCCACCTTTAGAAAGAAGGAAACTTTGCCACACGTGACACTGTGAATGACCCTTGAGGACTTCATGCGAAGTGCATTGAGCCACCGTAGAAGGACAAAGAACGCCTGGCCCCCTTTGCAGGAGCCATCTAAAGCCATCAGACTTGTGCCATCGGGGAGTGGAATGGCTGTCGCCACGTGTGGGGGGAGGAGGAAACGAGGGCTTGCTGAGCAAAGGGGATAAAGTTTCAATTCTGCAAGGTAAGTCACTTCTAGGGGCCCGGGGAACAACACTGCCTGTGGCGAACAGTCCTGCACTGTGCACTTTCACATTTCTCGGGAACGTCGACTTGTGCCAAACGCTCTCGCCGTCATGAAATGAGTTTTGAAAGTGTTTACGTGGGGCTTCTGAGTGCCTACACCGTTCTAAGGGCTTTACAGATATTTAATCATGGAACAACCAGGTTTACAGAGAGAAAGGCAAAGACAAAGGGGAAGGCGCTTGCCCGGGGCCACACACCAGGCAGTCCGGCCGCTGAGTGTTTGCTGTCAGCACAGATTCAGGAAGGACCCGTGGGCTCATCGTCCCAGGGCTGCTCTGAGAGCTGTCGTGCAGGGCCAGAGTCCCAGTACGCGGACGCACGATGACTAAAGTCAGATGTCCAGCGACAAAGCACTTCAACACACTTTTTCATCCAAGACTTAATTTGCCCAAAATCCGGTTGTTTTCAAAGTCTGGTCCCTGGACCAGCAACACCTGGGAACGTGTTAGGAACACAGATTCTGCGGCCTGACACCCAGACCTCAGAAACTCTGGGCCGGGGCACAGCCAGCTGGATCCTCCTGCTGGCTCAGGGTTGAGAACCGTGGGCGTGGTTGTTACAGAGCCTTCTTCTTGCTCGGCGAGCGGGGCTTTCTCTGCCTGCGACCCCCAGTGCTACCGAAAACAGTCTGTGTCTTGGATTCAGGGTGGGGACAGACAGAAGGGAGGATCCGGGTGCTGGTTTGGGAGTGTTGGCTCCTTGGGCGCTGGAACCTGTGTGTGGGTCACATATTTAATCCTAAACTCAACCCTGTGGAGCACCAGCAGGACTCACTGAGCAGATGAGAAAGCAGAAGCTCAGAGAGGGCCAGCCATCTCCCAAGGGCACAGAGCAAGCAGCAAGCCTGGTCTGCCCAAATCCATCCTCTTCCCACTGTGTCTCTCCTTAAAGCAGGCGTGGTCTGTATCTTCTTACCCCACTCCCTCATAGTTCAAGAACAGCAAGTTCCTGAATGAATTATAAGGAAAAATTGCCCAATTCAATTGGAAAATTCCCACTGTCTTGCCAACTACAGAGGCACTACAAGATAATTTTCGATAAGAACCAGTTAGCCTGCAGGCTCTAAAGAGCTGGAGAGTTCCGTAAAGCAAGTAGGTGTGCCGGTTGATTTAACGTCTTACATCTTTAACGCCTTTGACCAGGTTCACTAGTTTCCAAAAGTTAGAAGATCTGTTTCTAGGCCTCTTTTCATTCACTATTTGTTCAACCTCATCGCCCTCATCTGTAAAAATGGGAAGAACCTCACCTGCTATATGTACCTCTTAAGAATTTGTGGGACTCAAATGAGCAACAAGTGAAAACCTTTGGGGAAACCACAGTGTATATGCCCCATGAAATGCCATGTTACAAGGTTTTCATCAGCACCATCATTAGAGACCAAGAGGAAAATGACTGGTTTAAATAAGCCAACAAAATTAACACCAAAATTAAGACAAGGATATGTTATGCCAGGTGGTATAATTTTACATGTAATTTGGTCATCGTATCGGCCAATCCTGGCAGGCGGAACTGGCTTCCAGGGAGTCCAGCCCTGAGGTTGTCCTAAAGAACCTCACCTGAAGTACGGATGCATTTGGAAGAACAGCGTCTCTCTCCTGGTGGCCTCTGCCAAGCTCATTTTGTCCAGGATGTCCTGCTGGCCCCGGCACTTCACTATCATGTAGCCCTTCTTGAGGCAGTACGTGAGGTTCTGCATCACGTTCAGGACGCATTTCTCGGTGCCCTTGTCCACTAGGTCTGGTTTGGTCAGGATCCCTGTGAGATGATGGAGGAAAGCACTGGAAGGTCAGTTGTCCCCTCAGACATATTTGAGTTCCACTAGGCTATGGGGCCTTTTATTGGGCAAGACCAACCAAGTCCGCAGCCTTGACCGCCCAGTGCCTGGCTGCCCATTCATTGATCCCACCGTCACCCCTCTTCCTTGCACCTGCATTTGCTTATCCACTCACTGGACTCCTTACCTGCCTTGGGTCATTTGTTTAACAAATGTTTCTTGGGTGCCTGCTGGGTGCCGACACTAAGGCAGCAGCATCAGATCGGACCGGATCGGCTCCACCACCACGTTTCCAGGGACCCGTCATCCCTGCTGTCAGGAGGGTCTGGCGTCTCAGGTTGCATACTCGCTCCACCCCCTCCACCCCCTCCTTGTGGTTCCTCCTCTGAGAGTCTCCCACCTGCTTTCCTGTCTCGCTCTCCCGCCCTCACTGCTCCCCACTCACACTGGATGGAAAGCCGTGCATTCTGCGTGATTGTGTTCTTTGAGTGTCAAATTCCCGCTGCATTTCCTCTTTGTTTCCTGTTAGAAACCTGAAGGTCATCTTCTACTGTCACTGTCATTGTTTTTAATTTGCTGTGAAGTCTGGACTTCTCGTCCACCATTTCCTGAAACTTTCCCGGCACCTAAAGGATTGAATTTCTCTCTCTCTTTTGACCTTCCTGTCACCAAAAGGTGTCATTTAAGAGCGGATCTTCACAGTCGCTAAGAGGTTTGTGCAAGCACAGGCCTTCATGTCACTGACAGAGTCGAGATGTCTCTGAATCTACTCTCGCACCTTCCGTGGCCAGAGAGGACCTTCCCCTGGGAGGGAGAAAGCAGCCAAGAAGGCCCGTCCCTGGAAGCAGCGGTCACTCGTAGAAGCCTAGGCCACTGGCCTTTATTCGCAGGACAAGTACAAGAGAACAGAACTTGGGACGCTCTGCTAGGACTCGCTGCAGCCGGGGAGAGCGCCTTCTCGCAGTGAGCCTGGTTGAAAAAGAGGACGCACGCGAATACGTCCCCATCTGCAGCATTTGCTCACGAGCCTCATTTCGGGCCCCAGCTACAGGGAAGGCCGCTAACTGCCAAACATTCCTAGACACTTCAATTAGAAAAACAAAATTAATCCATTCCTAGATGCCGTACACAAACATATTTAATTAAGAAAGGAGCACACTGAGTCAAGCGCATGCTGAGGGTGTTGAGCAGGTGGCCGTGAACAAGACTGCAAAGTCCCTGACCTCACGAATATCCCCTCCCTTGTAGTGGGAAAGTGCTAGAGAAATGAATCCAGTAACGTAAGAGAAACAAAGAAAAACATCCGCTGTTGATCCGTGCTATGCAGAGAATGACAGTGACTGCTGGCAGGTGAGTGCAGGCAGGCGTGGATGGTGTAGATCCCGGCTGGGTCCCCAGGCGGGCCCCTGGGAAGGCAGCGCTCAGGCTGAGGTCTGATAGGAGGAAGGAGCCGGCCTAGTGAAGATGGGGAAAGACCCTTCCAGGCCCTTGGGAAGAAGGAGCTGGGATGACTGAGCAGGACTGGAGAGGAGGGCGCGGCAGAGAGCAACGGGAACTGTGCTCAGAGAGCCACGCAGGGGCCAGGCCACAGGGGGCTTGTGGTCCAGGCACAGGAGTCTGGGTTTGTGTATGTGCGGAGGGAGCATTAGAGAGTCAGTCGGGGGCGGGGCGACACGACCCAATTTGCATGTTTAAGGACCCGCAGAGAGTGCAGTGCACTGGGCAAGGTGAGTGTGGAGAGACCAGGCAGCAGGTGATGGAGGCTCAGACTGCACAAATGAGAAGTGCAGATGGATGTGGTGTCGGTCTGGAGGCAGAGTCACCAGGACTTCAGATGGGTTAGACATGTGTAAGCAAGCAGAAGGCAGAATCAGGTGTGACTGTCTGATTTGGCTTCAGACCTGGGCAGGCGGGTATGGAGCTAAGAAAGGGGCCGGGAAGCCCTGGGAAGGAGGAGAATCTGGGTAGGGTGCAGACCCCAGGGGTTGTGCTTTGGTCACATTAAATTGGAGACACTTAATGCGCTTCCAAGTGGAGATGTCAGGCCTAGGGAAAGGTTAAGGGTTACAGATACAGGTGTGGGTGTCGCTGGCAAATCGATGGGACTCGAAACTGTGGACAGACGTGATTATTTAAAGAGGCTGTGTTAACAGAGGGGAGAGCTCAGGACCAAGTTCTGGGTTTCCAGTACTTAGAGGCTAGAGAACTGAAAAACCAACCAGACCAAGATCGAGACCTCCAGGTGGCCAGGGAAGAGGAGACCTGAGAGAGAATGGGGACCCAGAGGCCAGCAGGCCGTGATGTCCCAGCGCAGGAAGGAAGATGTCAAGAAGGGAGCGGTCGCCACCTTGACTTTGGCTGAGAGGTGGAGGAAGATGAGCACAGGGAAGGGACTGCACGTTTGTCAGCACGGAGGCCACTGGTGACCTTGACCAGAGCCTTCTCTGTCCCAAGGTGGGGACAGGAGCTCAGCCGGAGCTGGCTGTGCGGACAGTGTGCATTTAGCAGTGCATGGATGGGGAACAAGCTTGGTGGGGACCCCACAAATATTCTGACTCTGTTCTTCCCCAAGCTTAATATTCTGTAAGCCACAACTACATCATCCACCAAATTTGTTCTGTTTTCACCCTTTGGAAGTACTGCATAGGCATTCATTCCTTTTCTGCTTTTAAAAAATGTGCTAAAGTACACGTAACTCACGTACACCAGAGAATACCTCAGTGCGTGAGAAGACGCTGCTCCCCCCTTTCTGCACCATCGTGGTCCCCGCTTCTCAAGTTAGTTTTATAAAATACGGTAAAATACACATAACCAAGTTTACAATTGTAGCCATTTTTTAAGACTCCAGTTGGGTGGCATTAAGTACAGCCTCACTGCCGTGCCATCGTGACCAGCACCCAGCTCCAGAATTTTCTCATCTTGCAAAACCAAAACTCTGTACCCTTTCATTAACTGCCAGTCCCCTTCCCCGCCTCTGGCAACCGCCATTCTACTTCCTGTCTCTTTGAATTTGTCCACGTTCCTCAAGTCAGTGGAATCATACAGGATTTATCTTTCTGGGACTGGCTTATTTCACGTCCTTCCTTTGCAAGGCTGGACAGCACCCCATTGTGTGTGCGCACCGTGGTTCGCTTGTGCACTCCTCCCTTGATGGGCACTTGGTTTGCTCCCACCTTTTGCTTTCGTGAAGAACGCTGCTGTGCACGTGGGTGGGGATTCCCTTTTCTTTTTAAACCCAGCGCACTTGTCTCTGTCGCTGCACTTGACCTGGAGTGCAGATGGAAAGCCTGCAGGGACACTGTGATGCTGTCTGGGACGCACTAAGGTCTGACTGTGTGTCCTCTACGCCTGCAGTTCTTGGTGAATTCATATTAATAGCAGCTAATATTTAGCGAGAACCTTCGGTTATCGGAGTTTACGCCTAACGAGAGGAACAGACAACGATTAATAAGAAGCGTTACTCAGTTTCTACAGAGATGTCAACATCCGAATCGATCTACTGGGCAGGTGATATTACCTGCCGTGGCCGTCAGCAGGACATCCCTCTTGACTTACGATCGTGAGAAGAGACAGGAATTGCACGTACAAGGACGGGTGACCCCAGACCTGCGTTTTCTCCCTGTGTCCATGTGTCTGAGACGCCTGTAGGGGGCAGGAGCTAAGGGAGCACGCGTGGTCTGGCCTGGAGTAACACTGCACTGAGCCGCGCCCCCATCGGCTTGTGTCCATCCTTACTGGGAAACTGGGAACTCGTTTGGGAAAATAAAAATGGATAAAGGGTAGGTGTGTACTGAGTATCCACTTAGTCAAGGGAAATGACTTGCCAGTTTTCAGGAAGGAAACCGCTATGGGTAAGTGCGATGACTCGTAAAGAAGGGATATTGAGTAATAATATTAAAACTTTAAAAATAGGAGCTGCCATTTGCCTAAGGGTGTGCAGCCAGTAAGTGGTAGGACGTGGATTCAAACCCAAGCAGTCTGTGTTCTTAAGCCAAGTCCCCTATAATACCTTCCAGGGTGGCTTTTTAACGAAAGGAATTTAAGGGAACCCAGGTCCCCAACGAAAAGTTGTGCTTGAATGTGAATTCTGCAGACACCGTGTGCTGCAGTGCACGCCTGGAAGTGTGCTCACTGAGTATGCTCATCCGGGCTTTATGAAGGGCTTTCCCATCTTCAAGGAGTCACAAGAACTCAACTGTGGGACTGCAGAGCTGATGGTCCAGGCACTTTCTCCCTTGTGGACCACTGTGGACGTTCTCGTCCCCCATCCGGAATGGTTTGAGAATGCAGATGAGGGACAAGTGGAAGGAGGGCAAAGGACCTCCCAATTGTGGCCACACGTCTCACCCTGACTGTGACCCCCAGCCCATGGAGCTTCCCCTGGGAACAGCACTTGGACCCAACGCAGGAGTGGGCGTCCCTGGCAGAGCTCCAACCCAGGGCCTTCTATATACACGAGGATTCCCCCCGCCCTTCCCGGCCTCTACAACTGGGTTCCCTCTTCTTACCTATGGTCCTGTCCCCATCGGGGTCCACCTCCTGGGCCATGCTCAGCGCCTCTGTTGTGGCGATGTCCACGTTACAGGGGACCACCACCAGGTTGATCGTCTCCTGCCTCCGGATGTACTTGGTGATGAGTGCCTTGATCTGATGCCAGGGAATCACAAAGAACGAGCTCATCTCTGGTCACCCAACGACACAGCCACATGTGTGTGACACCCAGAGCACGGCCCAGCTGTCCCACTTCTGGGCTCTGGCTTGTCCTCTTCCTCGGGAGTGTGTGCCCACCTGCCCTCCCGGGTCCTCTGTTGACGTCCTGCGTATCCTGCACAGCTCATCACCAGTGTTTCTTCCTTCTCGAAGACTCCCTGACCCCCAAGACCCTACTTCCTCTCCAGATCTCTCCCATGGCGCTCCTGAGACTGCCTTCTATGAGGGTGGTGTGTGCGTGCTGTGTCCTCCCCAGAAGGACACCTCTGGGGCGTCCCTGTCATGATCCCGGACGTCCCCATGCAGAGCCCAGCACAGCGCCCGCGGCAGGTGCTCAGCGCCAGCCCCCGTGACAGCTGACGTCAGTAATGTCTCCACCTTTGTTTATGCAGAAAACCAATGACTTTTTCCTGCGTTTGTTCTCGGGAGGGGTCTAGCTCATTAGAATTAGAGAGATGTCATAAGATTTCTGAGACTTTGCAGGCACACAGGAGACGTGGGCCAGATACGCCTTAAACTCCCTGCGTGGAGAATGCAAACAAATAACCGTGGAGCAGGCTGGCACCTTGGGGTGTGTTTCCTTATATTTGGTATAACTCACACTTAGTGCTGCGCAGCTGACATTCCGTCTAATTTCAAGCTGTGCACAGAAAATAGTAGGCACAGCCACAAAATAGAAAATTTCCATCACATAAGCACACATTAGCCTCATATAGAAAGTTAAGCACTGAGATGAAATAAAAATGCCGAATTTGAACAGGTCCAGTTAGGCCTCAGTCACGGGAAGTTTAACTGAGTAAAGCTACAGGCAAACTTTGTCCGGGAGCTTCCGTGGCAGTTGTCCTAACGGTGCAAGTTCGCTTCGTGTTGGTGCCTCGCCCCTCGGCGGCACCTCCGTGACGGACCTGACAGCTTCTGTAAGTCAACGGACGGGGCCATCCAGGGCTCTCCGCCTCAGCGCTATTGGCAACCTGGGCTTCTTAACAGTTTTGTTTGTTTTTTTGAGCTATTACTATCCAAATTGCAATCCTTATTTTAAAATTTAACTTAATGATTTCATGCATTTGGACCCTTTCAAGAATATCCAAGAACTCTTAAACAGTGATATTCTGAAAGTCCCAAGTTTGTCCAAAATCTGTATTACTGACTGATAGTGACGACAGCTCCATAACAATAAGAGTAATCATTTTCTACAACCAGGCCCTTCTGTGTAGCACAGGGAACCGTGCCCAACGCCCTGCAATCAACCATCATGGGTGAGAACCTGAAGAAGAATTCATGCACACGTGTGACTGAATCACCATGCTGCACACCAGAAACCAACACAACACCGCAACCCGACTATTACAGAAGAGTAATTACTCTCCTTGTTGGGGTGAGGGACCTCCCCTGCGGGGCTGTCCTGTGCGCTGTGGAATACTGAGCTGCGTCTCTGTCTCTACCTACTAGATGCTGGTAATAATTGCACTTTTCCCAAGTTGTGATAACCAAAAATGTCTCAGACATGCCTGCGTTCCCCGGAGCTGGGAACTGCGGCCTGAATCACACTCCTTCATGTGCATTTTGACAGGATCTTGGGGAGTGAAAACTGCCCCCCTGTGTGTCTGCCTGCAGAGGGAAGCTTCGTAAACAGAATACCTTCTGCTCACGTCACCCGTGCTTATCGGGCTCAGGTTCTGGGCCGTTTGAGGACCCAGAGATTCAGCAGCCAACACGGAAGGCAGTTCCTCCCCGGTTACTCCCCAGCAGGGAATGCAGGCCATGAACACTCGGTGAAAAGGGACATGGAGTCAGAAGGGCCGGGCACAGGGCGTCCGGCATTAGGCATCATGATGGCCTTTGAGTAGAAGCCTGGGGTAAGTGGGGGCACGTGCCAGGTGGAAGTCTGGGTGGGGTGGGCATTTCAGGAAGAGGGAAGAGGAGGAATAAAGATAGGGGTGGGGCACAGAGGACACGGGGCCAATGATCTGGGGCCAGCTCACATGGGACCTCGGGAGCTGTCTTGTGGATTGACATGGGACCACTGGGGACTCTGAGGAGTGAGGGCGTCTGGCCTGTGCTCTAGGACAGGAGCGTTGTGTAAGAGTGCACTTGGGGAACGGGTGCTGCCATGAGCGGCAGGGGCAGGAGAGCAAGGAAGCAGGGCAGAGACGGGAGCTCAGTAAGAGATGGCGGTGCTGTGGGCTCCTTGCGGCAGCGGACAGGGAAACATGACGGCACGGGTCTTGGGATGTGTTTGAAAGTGGAGCCAGTCAGGATTGTAGCTTGACTGGCTGCGTCCTGTGATGGGCAACTCCTCACTTCTGACCAAACAGTCCTCTCAACAGACTAGCTTCTTACCAGCTTCTTAACAATTTATTTTCTGTTTTTCTGATTCTGACAAACTCTTATGCTCACCTCCCCAGTGGATGCTTCAAGTGTAAGCACTACTTTCAAGAGGGAAAAGGGCAGCGTGTTCCTGCGAGTGGCCGGCTTGAGAGGAGGGGGACACACGGGACTTGATGCGGAAACACTGACAAAATGGCACGGTTTGTGCCCGCAAGAGGCCGGGTAGAGAGAAGGAGGAAGGGTGTGGACCTGCAAGGGGGACACAGAGTCCAGGTCCAGCCCTGCCCCGGGCATTCACCCGAGCACCTCCTCACCTCCTTTCTCTGCCGCTTTCCCACCCTCTCCCTCTGGCCCGTCAGGACCTGGCTAAGCCTCCGGGTCGCCTCTCTTAACACAGGGAACTTGCTGTCCCCTGATTCTGTGACTATCGCCTTCCTGGAGCACCTCGTAGATGAAGGACAGCTTCCTCCCAGTCTCCTTGAACTTTGGCCTTTGCTTGGCTCAAGAACCCCCGGCCTCTTTCAGGAGCCCCTCATGGGAGGGGCAAGGTGTGCGCTTCAAGGTGAGCCTGATCTCAGCCCTGTCCATGGTGCTGGCCTTTCTGCCTCCGACCAGACATCACAGACTGTGTTCCAATTGACTTCCAAAGTACTGCTTTAGCAAAAATATTGCTACTAAATTTAGCAGATTTCACGTACAAACCAAATTTCCGGCACACTTTGAACATCAGGATAGCAGTAAGACAGGACTGACGTTCCCACACGACAACATGCAGTGAGGTGCCAGCTGTCCCCTGAAACACTGAGTCAACTTTGCCCGTTTCCATGACCTGCCAGGCCCTTCTCAGAACCCGAGTGTGAGCCCCCAGTCCTAGAAGGTCCGACCCCAGTCTCCTCCACAACCGCTCAGAGGGAGGGCTGCGGAGGTGCACCAGAGCACGTGGGGCTGCCGGCAGAGACCTCAGAAGCCACCCCAACTTAGCATGGCCCGTTGCCAAGTTCCAGAAAGGCTCACCTGCTGTCCGATGTCCTGGGGCTGATTTCCCACGGCCACCCTGGCGATGCCGGGAAGATCAATGAGGGTCAGATCTGGAACCTCAGGGGCGGTGACCTCCAGACTAATGAGCTCGTGGCTAATGCCAACTCCACTCCCAGCTATGGCGTCCTGGGCTGCGGAGACCAAAGAGGAGACACCCAGAGTCCAGATGGACCGCCCGGCCCGGCAAAAGCACTGTGTAACTGTGGCCATTGAGCCCTTCTCCCATATTCGGGAACAGCCCTGAGGGGCAGGGAAGCAGCTTAAGGCGCAGGCTGGATTAAGTGCCTGATTCTCTACAGACAGAGCACGGGGCAGGCTAGAGCCAGGGCTGCTCCTCTGTAAACTTCCCCTGCTTCAATCGTCATTCATCGTCACTACTTAAGGTACGACTTTTGTAACCTTTTACTGAAGAGTCACGCACGCGCAGGACAGTCCCCACCGTCTAAGCAGGTGCTCGGTGAGTTTCACAGGCGGGACTCACAGGTGTAACCAACACACGGCTCAAGTCACAGAGCACGGGCAGCCCTCCAAGCCGCTCTCTCCCTGTCGGGCATCGGCCTCCAGCAAGGATGACCCCTGGCCTGGGCTCGGCCGGCATCTACTCCTTTTGCCCACTTTGCACTTTATCCGTGGTTGGGCCGAGTGAATTTGCTGAGAGACGACCACGTCTGACCTACGAGAACAGCAGTTTCACGTGGTCTCACCTAATCACAAATGGAATCATGAACCACAGGGCCCCTTGGTCTGGCTTCCCGCCCCACACGAGGCCTGCGTGGTCCCCTGTCCTGCTGCTGGTAGCTGAGGGTGCTTCCTCTTCACTGCTGCCTGTTCGTCCACCCAGTGCCATGATCAGGTCGACTGTGGACGGACACTGGGGGGTCTCCAGTGTGGGCTATGAACATCCTAGAACCTGACTCTTGGCGCACATGTCCGCTGCCTGTGTGCTCAGGAGTGGACTTTTGGGGCGACATGGGGTGTGCACGCCTCCAGCCTTACTGGAAAATTGTGGCAGTTTTCCAAAGTGGCCACACCAACTCAGACTTCCACCAGCAGGGCAGCGGAGTTCCGAGACGCTATTCTAAAGATGCTTTAGCTGTGGTTTGCTCATGACTCATCTTCCCACGTTCATCCAAGCACACGCCCACGGTGTGTGGGAGCCCACCGCCCTCCCGGCTCTGCCCGCAGAGCTCGTGGGGCTGCAGAGCCCAGGGCTGACTTCAGTGGCGCAGCGGGCCGTGCGGGGCCCGCGGCCGCCCAGGACAGGCGCAGCGGGCGTAGCTGGGGGGCAGAGCTTTTATAAACTTGACGCTAGGAAATTTGCCAGTTGAGGGCCGCAAGCAGCTTCTGTATTGGGGGTGGGGATGAATGCTAGAATTGGGGCAGTATCTCTCCACCTGGGAGGGATCCCTCTGGTGAGCCAGCCGAGGCCACGCGGTTCCCGGGGAGCCAGGCCCAGGGAGTGAGGTGAAAACCCCTGTCTCACGTGCTGAGTTTATGGCTGAGTAAGGCGCAAAGCCCGTCTGCCTGGAACAGAGGCCCTGTCTGCAGGGATTCCTGCGAGGATCAAGGCTAATTTTGCCTGCCTGGCTGAGCCCAGCTTGCGAGCAGGGCAGGGAGAAGCCTCTGGGAAGGACAGGCTGACTCAGGGACCTGAGGGGCAGGGCTGCGGGAGGGTGACCCCCAGGGCTCCTCTAAGCAGGTTTTGAGTGTTCTGTGCCTGCCCAAGGCTAATCCCCAGGGCTGGTGAGTTTTGTCCAAAGGCCCGGGTTGGCTGTGCTTCTACTAATGACCCTTTGGCTGAGGGAAGGGGGAGGGGGCTACATGGGGGTGGGGCTGGGGCTGGGACAGTGTTGGGGGAAGTCGCCTGGGGGCAGAGCCACTGCCACAGGCAATCAGCCACTCCAGATTAGAGCAGTGCCAGGATGGCTGGGGCCAGCGGGGACCCTGCGGGGGACACTTCCCAGAGGAAAAGCAGGCAGGTAAGCTGAGACCAAAAGAAAGAGGAAGAATTAAACAGACAACCAGGAGGGACGGCGTGCAGGCAGGGGCGAGGGGAGGGGAGCAGCACAGGCTCCTGTGAAGCTGCAGGGGCCCCGAGGAGGATGGCCACGGGCAGAAGGAGCCGCCCCTGCAGCCTCCCCGGGCCCTACCTTTCCGGATTTCCCTCTCCACCTGAGAGGGGTCCTGCAGCTGGAGCTCCATGTTCCGGTAGCTGAGTGTCCCCCTCCACGTGCACTCGTGCAGCTGTTTCTTCAGTTGCAGCACCAGCGGACACCTGGTGACGATTCCTGGGAGAGAGTTTCCCAAACATAAAAGAAGCGTTCTCAGGTACCCTCTGCTCTTATCCCCAGGACCTGCCCCGTGTCCCCGGAGGCTTGGTCTGAAATTTCTGTCCCTCTCTAGGGCCCAGTCCAGGCCACCACACTTACCCCCAGGCCCTAGAAATGCCTCGGGCATTGTCCGGGACAGGCGGGATGTCAGCCAGAGGTCTGCCCGACCCTGTCCAGCCCTCCCAAGCCCCTCCCAGTCCTGCGGGAGGAGGTCAGGGGTGGGGGTAGGCAGGGGAGGGGGAGCAGGATGTGCACATCGGGGCCCAAGGGCGAGGTTTGTGGGGGCGCCTGGCAGGGAGGGATCAAGTTCCCAGGGAAGCTGGAACTGCCCTGAGCTGCCTGGGGCTGGGCTCCGGTGGTCAAGCCCCTAGTACCTGCACACAGCAGGGCTGTCCTACGACCACTCCCAGCCTGGGACCTTGTCCAGGGACCCCTGCCGGCCCCACGTCACTGCCGTGGCCTCCAGACTCTCTGCCCTGTGGCGTCTCTCCCCAGAACGCTGAACCCAGGGCAGAGAGGAGGAGCCACTGTGCCCACTCTGAGTTCTCATCCATCAGGAGCCTGGCTGGTGGGGATCTCATGGGACGTCCCGGAGTAGAAGACCAGCTGTCTGTGGTCAGAGGGAGCACAGGCCAGGGCCCCTGGCAGCGCGGCTGTTCCTGGGGCTGCGCAGGGTCTGGGCCGTCCCCCAGCACCCCCACACCCTCCTGTGTGCCCAGGAGGCCGAACCCTGGCCCCTGTTTCTCGTTGGGTGTGGGGGATGGGCACTGCTGGCAGGAGATGGGAGTGAGGAAGGGAACCGGCTGGCGGAACCTCGACCCTCTTCCCAGCTGCCACCTCTTTCTTCTTTTTTTTCCCCTTTATAATTATTTGATTACATCAGAAAGGCAAAACAGTTTTGAACTCTACACACAGTTAATTTTTTTATAAAAGAAAACTTCGGGTCTTATCATTCTGTGATCTAAACTTCTTCAGAAAGACTGTGTGTGAGAAACTCACAAATTAATGACATCAGACAAGAAATTCGCTTACAGAAACCACTAGAAGGAAACTAACACAGGCCCAGCGATGCCTACTGACACGAGGAGAGGACCCAGGTACTAAGGGCAGCTTGGGACACCCAGCCCGCCTCCCCGTCCACTGCAGACCCCGCCGTGCAGGGCCTGTGGGAGCCACCCTCCGGGGGTCCTTCCCAGAGACCAGCCCGTGAAACCCCTGGTCCCAGGGATGCTTTGTGGCTTGCAGGCGGCCGGCCTCTGGCTGCAGAGCGAGGCTGGCCCAACGGTGCTTACCGCTGCCTCTGGGAAGGGCGACCCCCGACAGCGCCTCCAGCACGGAGCTCTTGCCCGAGCTCTGGTCCCCGATGACGGCGATGGCGGGCAGGGCCAGGTCCTGCTCCACGCCCAGGGCCCGCAGGGAGTCGACGAGGTCGATGCAGGGCCGAACCCTCTCCTCGTACGGGCTGAACAGGCTGTTTTCGGGCCCCTGGGGGAGGCATGACAGACTTCACAGTCGTGGCCTCTGACAGGGCTCCCACTGCCGTTGGGAATCTGTGGCCGAGCTGACGCAGCTACAGGTGATGGGTTACAGACAGGAGGGTGAGCGGTGGATGGAGACGTGCCCGGGGGAGGGCCCTGTGCTCTGTTCCTGTGGAGACTCGGCTTCTGCTGCTGCGGGCGGGAGTTTGGCTGGGGCTGGAGGAGGAGGTGCCCGACTGAGAAGGGAGAAGTTGCCGAGAGGTGGTGCTCCCTGCCAGAGGGAGGAGAGTCGGGGGCCCCGGGACTGCCGAGCTGGGGTGGGCTGGGCTGGGCTGGCCATGGTGACAATGGCAGTCATAGCCAGGGGAACACCTCCCAGGAAGAAGACCCCCTCACGAGGAACGGAGCCCCCAGACCCATGACCGGGAAGGCCATTGCTGCCCAGAGACTGTCCCTGGGGCTTGTTGGAAGTGCCCAGGAGAGAGCCGTGCTGCTTGGGGGGGGGGACCACACGTGCAGACCTGGCTGCCCTGGAGGGGGCTCCCCCATGGCCTCTCTCTGGTCCTCCTCGGCCTGGTGGCCGGGAGTGCCCTTCCTGCCCGTCCCTCCACCCGACTTGCCTTTGTGCTCTGTTGGTCTCTGTTTCCTCCTGGCTGCTGCTCACTCAAAGGGATGGGCTTGAAATCCTTGGGGAAGAAAACAGGCTCCTTCCCCCCAAACTGCCAGTTTGGGGGACTCATCATCTGTCCTGCTCCTGTGCCCGTTGGCAGTGGCTGCTGCAGGAAGGAAGCCATTTCTTTTTTGGGATGGTGTCGGGGAGAACTGGAACTGTGTGTCTGGCGCTGCCGGGACCTGTAGGGCATGGGCATCCACTGTCGTCCCGTCAAGCTGCTGCTCAGCACCTCCAATCTTCTTGGCAAACTCTGCAAACACACAAGATGAGAATGTGTCCCCAACGTCCCCAAGCGGACCTCCCGGTGCTTCATCCTTCCAGGCCTGCCCGCCCAGCCCAACACAGCACGCCCTCCCGAACATGGACTCAGGGCAGACCAGTTGCCCAGCACAGCCCCGACCGCAGGAGGGGCTGGCTCAAACAGGCTCAGAGCACAAGAGGGGTCCCTGCCGGCCCCCTGCGGACAAGGGGCCTCCACGATTCCATGAGGAAGTCTGAATGTTCCTCTGTGACTTCTGGTGAGCCAGTGTCACCTGAGGTTCAGGATGGGACAGGAGACTGTGGGCATGGAGAGACGACAGGTAGGCTCTCCCGGGTCCCTTGGGTGCCAGCCCCTGCCCTGCCACCACCCAGGCTGCCCGCCAGACCAGCTCAGGCTGCTGGGGCGTCTGGGGGAAGCGGTTGCTGGAGTCTCTTGCTTCCCCACGGGGCTGTCATCAGAGAGCCAGCCTGTGAGAAGTCGCTGGCGGCACCGAGTGCCGGCCTCGCCCGGCGCCCCTCTGAGATGCTCATCTCAGCTTCACAATAACCGGGTGTGCTTGCCCCTAATCTGCATTTTCCAGGTCAAGGAGCAGAAGTGGGGGGTCCGGTTCCTGGCCTGAGTCAGGACTCAGCCAAGCTGGTGACTCTGGGTCCTGAGCCCTTGCCCGCTACTGCCCACCCCACCACCCCATGGAGCAGAGCGGATGTGGGAGATGAATGGTGTCCGCCGTCCTCCTAATGCCCGTCCACCTGGGATCGTGCATGTGACCTTATTTGGGAAAAGGGTATTTGCACATGTATTTGCACAAAGAGGGTCTGGAGATGCGAGTGGGCCTGAAATGCAAGAAGGGACGGTGGGGGTGGGGAGGGATTTGAGACACAGAGACCCACAACGAGAGGGCGACGTGAAGATGGAGGCAGAGATGGAAGGATGCTGCCTCAGCCAGGGAACCCGGGGGCGCAGGAGCCCCAGCGCCGGGAGCCAGGCCTGGAGCGGATTCTCCCTCAGGGCCTCTAGGAGGAACTAACTTTGCCAGCGTCTTGGACATCTCGGAGCATCTGGCTTCCAGACCCGTGAGAGAATAAAGTCTTGTTTCAGCGTCCAAGTTTGGAGAGTTTGTTATGCCAGCCCCGCGGCACTAACCAGTTGGGGGACTGGCGTGTGGAGGCGGCCCCTCCCCAGTAGCTGCACTCTGGGGGGTCCACTGCGGCCCATGTCCAGCTGCGGCCCCTCAGCCCTCCGTCCCCGTCCCACGACCGTGGCCTCTCTCCACCTAGTAGGCCTCTTTTCCTTCTAAACCCTGGGTCTCAGCATGACTGAACCCTTTCTAGAAACCTCTGAGACCTTTCTTTCAGGACAAAGTTCTTAAAAAGATGTGGTCCCAATCTCCTTTTCCATATTTGATAGAATCCCTTCTCTGAATGCTGCGCCCAGCATTCTGCCTTTCCTCAGACTGGACAAGCATGTTCACAACTTTGTGTGTGCCACTGGCTTTTGTGGAAAATGGGAGTGGCTCATTCATTCATTCATTCATTCATTCCACAAAGATGTCTGGAGGACTGTTAAGGGCTGAATTGTGTCCCCGAGTTCATATGCTGGAGTCCGAACCCCTGCGACCTCCAGTGTGACTGTGTTGGAGATTTGGCCTTTAAAGAGGTGAACAAGGTAAAACGAGGTCGCTTGGGTCGGCCCTAAGCCAACCTGACTGACGTCTTTATGAAAAGAGTGAAGACACAAAGGAAAGACCTGTGAGGACACAGGGAGGAGACGGCCGTCTACACGCCGAGGAGAGAGAGCTCAGAGCAGCCTAGCCTGCTGGCACCTTGGCCTTGGACTCTGGCCCGCAGACTGTGAGAAGATAAATTTCTGTTGTCTAAGCTGCCCCCTGGTGGTGCTTTGTTAGGGCAACCTGAGCAAACCCAAACAAGGACCTGGTACGTGCAGGCTCCTCCTGCCAGGCGGGTGTGCTGGTGACCAAGCCAGATAAAGCCCCTGCTTCAGGTCCGGACATTCTGTCCCGGAGACCCCCAAACAAATAATCTAACCCCAGGTGCTGAGGGAGGGTCTGGAAGAAAGGGGGTGGGTCATGGTTCCTGGGTCCGGTGTTATTTCCCCTGAACCCGTGTTTGAGGCGTGCCTGTGAACAGGAGCTGAGTGGCAGAGGAGCACATACTTGAGGACGTGGGGAGGAGCCTTCCTGGCGGAGGAAATGCAAGTGCAAAGGTCCTGAGCTCAGGGAGCTGGGCGGAGCACCCTCTTCCCCCAGGGGCTGGGAAGGCCTAGCCCAGGGGCAGCTCCCTTCTTAGGGGCAGCTCTGGCAATGCCTGGCGTTGCTTGGGTTTGGGCTGGAAGGAGGCAGGAGAGGCCTTCCACCTGCCCTCTTCCACGTGGTCAGCCCCACGGCCCGGAGACCCTAAGTGAAGGGGCGGTGCCAGTTCAGCCCTGCTGCCGGGGGAGCCCTGCCAAGGGCTGCTGTGCGGAAGGAGTGCCTTTACCTCTGTGTT
Organism: Camelus ferus; assembly: GCF_009834535.1. Taxonomy (NCBI): domain Eukaryota; kingdom Metazoa; phylum Chordata; class Mammalia; order Artiodactyla; family Camelidae; genus Camelus; species Camelus ferus. The sequence continues at coordinate 3,959,750 of NC_045696.1, forward strand.
CACATCCTGAGCCAGTACCTCCATCTCCCTCCGTCCCCAGACTTCTGGGTAAAATTACTCATTTTATGAAACACCTAGCCCTTCAGCCAGTGTCATGAGGAAATATGAAAGAAAAATTCTCCACTTTTTTTAAATGAATAAAATTGCATTCAAGAACATGTCTAGTGATTTATTTCATCCCCTGAATATAAGGAAATTATATTCAGATTCTATTAACCTCCTGAATGTAAACACAGGGGAGAGAACTCTGCAGAGGGCCAGGCTGGAGGAGGCTGCTCTCCTGGGGAACCGGGCGCTCCCATTGGCTAAAGACTGAAAGAGACTGTCCGTCCCTTGCACCCTCGGCCTTGGCAGCGAGAAGGCCCAGGACAGACTGCAGGCAGGGGGTCACAGCTGCCTCTGGCATCGCTCTGCTCCTTGACACTCATGCCCGGAGCCTCAGCAAAGTTTATTCTGGTTTTATGGTTTGACTGTGGCACTGTTTACAACAGCTTAGAGCAGGGCGTGCAGGAGCTTTCTTGGGACATCTGTAGTGCTCGGCCTTTTCCGGGGGACGGGGTGGGAGCTGGAGGGTCCGGTGGGTGGGGCAGGGACGTATGGGGAGAGGTCGCAGCTGAAGAGGTGGGGGTTCCACAGAGAGGCCTGTGGGGGGTGCCGTGTGGACGAACATCCACACCGGGGCTGCCGAGCGGCAGGCTGGGGCAGCTGGATCGCAGCAAGTGAGGAACCCAGAACTGTCCTTGATATGGTAAAGATAGAGGCTGCAGGAGAAGACACCACTTGCCAGGGAGGACACACACGGGCCGGAGAGAGATGGCTGGTCCCCCACGAGTGTCTCTGAGGTCGCTCATGGAGAGGGGGTTTCTTTCCTTCCTTCCCTCTCACCCAAAGCTTCTACATCTGAGAGGGGCCCTGCCTGCCCCACTCCCCACCTAGATCCAAGCAGGGGCAACGGGCTGCAGTCCACATACAAGAGGCTGAGCCAGCAGCCCAGAGGAGGAAGCAGCCCGGGTGGGCAAGGGGCGACCCGGCAGAGAGGACCACACAGGAAGTGGGAGGAGGAGACGGGAGGAGGGCTCCCTGCTGCTGCTGGACGGAGAGACAGCAAAGGGGGAGGAGAGAATCATTCTGCCTCATCCCTGGGCCTCAGGCAGCAACCTCCGTCACTTACAAGGAAGTGTCTCTGGACGGACCTGTGCTGACCTCTGTCCTGGCAAAGGACGGTTTACTGTGCAAGGCTGTAGTCAGACACAGCCAGAGGGGAGAGACACAGGGCAGAGCTGGGGGCACGGCTGGACCCGACGACCAGGCACAGAACCCAGAGCTGTCCGCCTGCCAGGGCCCCACGCACACATCACAGTCTCGGCAGCGCAGCCTGAGCTCAGCTCCCGCCTCCCCCCAAACTGGACCCTCCGCTTGTTTCTGTCCACTGTCCAGTCCACCCTAGAGTAGCCAGGGGAGCGACGTCACCCCACAGGGACAGCCGTGCCGCGGGCCCACAGGGACAGTGCCCCCTCTGCTGAAGAGACCCCAACATTGTGCTGAGATTCCTCACATCACAGATAAGCCCCTGAGTGACCCACAGGTGGAAAAAGGGAATTAGCCGAGACTATAAAGCTAAGTTCTCAAACTGGGTGCCCTGGGGAACCTCAGCAACCTCGCAGGTGCACTGTGGGGTCGTCCGAATTTCCCAGGATGCACAGAGATGTCGGTTGGCCGCCACGCAACCTGCTGTTTTTGAGTTCTTTGGACGTAACTCATTAATCACAGAACTCTTTGGTGTGTCTTTTGGCCGGAGCACCATGAACGAAGTACCGGGACCCTCAGGGCAGCCGGGATGGAGGACATGCGGGGACACCTGCCATGAGAGCAAAGGGGAAGCGGGGAGACTGTGACGTAGCAGGAGGATGGGTGTGAGCTAAGAGCCAGACCCAGGCTGAGGAGGGAGCGGGGACGGGAGTGGGAATGGGAGTGGGGACAGGTGGATGGACAGGCTGGGACAGGCAGGCTGGGACAGACAGGGCGGGGAAAGAGGCCAGGGGGATTTACAGGAGGGACGCCAGGGCTCGGCGGACACGCCCACCTCTCCTAGGTGCTCTGCCTGGGCCCCGTGGAGCACTGTGTGCTCTCTGATCTCGTGGGCATTGTCCCTGCTTCCATGTACCATGGGAAGGGAACTTCGAGTTGAGCAACGGAGATGCCGTCCCGCGGCTAGAAGTCTGAGGACCCAGCTGGGACCGAGCAGAGCCCCGCAGGGCCCCCCAAGTGCAAAGGCCCTCCGTGTCCCCTGCCTCTCGTCTGCAGAAAAGCTGGAGCCTTCCAGATTCGCAGCGTCGTAAAAGAGCAGGCTGGAGCAATTAATGACGAGGACAGCAGACTCACAGGCTCAGGGTCTGACGCATATTCCCGAGACGTCGCACAGACACCAGGACTGCCGGCGGGGGCCCAAGCTCCCTGCGTGGGGCCCAGGCGGCAGCCGCCACGCAAGCCCCCCACCTCGAGCCGGCCGACCCGATGGCCAGCACAGCTCCAAGGCCTGGCTCTCCGAGCGCGGGATCAACACTATGGCTCATGAGAATCTGCACCTTTGTGGGCCTCAGAGTAGCAGTAGCTGGCTCTCCCTGCACAGGCACGTGGGCAAGTGCGCTGTGGGCAGAAAGGTGCTCAGACACATTTCATTGTCTTCCGCCTGAGGACAGGGCGCCCTCTGTCGGCATGAAGAGGTCACAGAGACTCGCCTTCTCTCCTAACTCCATAGAGGAGGGATGATGTTGAAGGCGGGGTCTGCAAGCAGCCCCTTCCTGTTTGTCCCTTTCTGCCCCCTCTCACCCTGAAAGGGCCTAATTAGAGGAAGGAGGTCGCTGGGCAACATGGAAACCGGCACAGGACCTGCGCGCTCCTGACTGCACGCGGCGTCTTGCCTCGCCTGGGGGTTTATTCCTACGTGAAACCAAGTAAGGGTGGAGAAGGGAGCAGTTAAAGAACCACTAGCTCTCTACCCCCCGCAGCCCCTTCGCAGTCCTGTGGGCAGACCGCGGACCGGGTAGCACCTGGAGAGCGGGGCAGCCAGTCCGCACACCGTGGAGAAGATGCGGACCCCAGCCTCCTGCCTCCACGCTTCACTGAGATTCCCCCCCCCCCCGCCCCCGTTTTCCCTCTAAAAACCGTCCTGGCTGAGCAGAATCTTCGGAGATGGCTTCTGGGCCTGAGTCATTGCCAGCCTTTCTGATGAAAGCACCTTTCCTCTCTAGTGACACCTGCCTCTTGATTATTGGCTTTTGAGTGGTGAGCAGAGGAGCCTGAGTTTGGTAACACAGTGAATAATGTGTTAGTTTGATAAAGAGGAAACAGGACGGCTGGTCAGATTTTGAAATCTCAAGGCAAAGTTCTCCCATCAGTGATGGGTGGAGCTCAGAAATGCAGTCTTGGAAACCAGCCCCTCCCCCGTGGCTCTCTTCCCATGGGCTGTTTTTGCTTTTGTGTTTCCGGCTTTCCACAGGCTTCAGTAAAGCCCCAGAAGGGTCACAGGGCTGAGGGGCTTGAATCCCACGCCCTGCGACCAGCTCCTGGCCCCCGGGCCTGGCCTCCTGGCCCCGGGTTCTGCGGAGACGTCCCATGGCTGAGCAGGCATATGCCCGCATCTGGGGGAGTCCTGCAAGTCATTTAAAACTTCTCCTCTGACCTGGCATCTCGTGCGGAATCTGTGTGATCTCCCACTCAGACCTGTGGGGATGTTTCCTCTCCCTCCATGCTAAATAGGAAATTAATTTCTCCTAAAAGCACAATAAAAGTCTGGTTCACTGAGATTCCATACAGTGTCCAGGAAAGAGAAAGAAAGATGTCATTACTCTTAGATTCAAGTCTAAACCTTCCCTCTGCCTTGGCTCAGCCCCTGGTTCTGTGTGAATGTCAGGGGAGATACACAGATGTCTGATTTTCTTGCAAAATCTGCCAGAATGGGTCATGGGTCACAGCTGACCGCATGGCCTGGAGTATTTCTTCCTGCTATCGGCATGACTTCCGCATCCTGAGGTATTTTCCCCAAATAGTGCCAAGGATGGCCGGCAATGACCAAAAGCTGGAAGAGGCAGAGACAGATTCTACGCAGGGTCTCAGGAGGAACCAACCCTGCCTTCATCTCAGACTTCCAGCCCCCAGACCTGGGAGAGAGAACATTTCGGATGACTGAGCCGTCTGGCCTGGGGTACTTTGCCGGAAAGCCCTGGACCCTGACACATCATGGTTCATACCTAATCTGTGTCCCCGAGTGCCTTTCTGTGCTGGGAAGCCTTGGCATCAGTATCTGTCTCCGAGTAAAACTCTGAAGGCACAGTTGTATACCAATGCCCGTGACAGCAGGGATTGGCAAACGCTGGAAACCAGCCGCCCTGTCCCCTCGGGGAGCCGGAGTCCAGCACGCCTCAGGGGGGCCACCAGTGCCACAAGCGAGAGGGCTCCTGAAGCCCCGAGACCGAGCCTTGCAGTCTCCAGTGCTGACACAGATTCCGGGGTGATTTTCCCAGATCACCAAGCAGTGAGCTCAGCTCTGACACCGTCTAGCAGGAGGTGGTATCAGAGGCCACAGGGCCCCCTGATGGGGCTCAGCCCTGCTTGCCTGCTCCCCTCCCAACCCGCCCACTTCACATGCTAAATCTCCAGCACGTCCAGGTTGTCACCTGTGCTTCTGACCCACTGGCTACAGATCCATCAGAGGTTCCAGCGACCCCCTCCTTGTGTTCAATAAATTGCTAGAGCAGCTCATAGAGAAACACTTTACTCACTAGACTGTGGGCTTATCATAAAAGGATGATGGAAGCTGCAGAGGGCAGGTGTGGGAGGGGCGCGGAGCTTCCACGCCCTCTGCAAAAGCCACCTCCCTGAATCTCCAGTCTCACCAGAAGCTCCCCAAGCCCGGTCTTTTGGGGTTTTAAGGAGGCTTCATTACACAGACGTGGTGGGTTAAATCACTGGCCAGCAGTGGCTGAACTCAGTCTCCTGCTCCCCTCCCCTCTCTGGAGGTCGGGGGTGGGACTGAAAGTGCCGGCCCCCGTCACGTGATTGCTTCTCCAGGCAACCAGCCCTGTCGCAGAAGCACAGCACACAGCCTGGCGTCCCCTCATTAAGGTCACAGGAGACGTGCTCTCCTCACTTACAGTTTCCAAGGTTCTTAGGAGCTCTGTGTCCGAAACTGACAGACTGGATAACGCATTTATTCTCCCTACATTTGTCTACATTGTGAAGTAATCAGCACAGTAAGTTAACTCGTGTCCTCATACTTACATTTTTGTCTTGTGATGAGGACTTTTAAGGTCTGTGCTCCCAGCAGCTCAATAACTAATTATTAACTGCAGGAATGTAACAGCGCAGTGACCATAGTTAATATATTTCTTACTGTAAATCACAGTGTCACAGAGCACAGAGCTCCTTTCCCTGCCCCCCCCCAAGATGTGCACCTTCCATGGAAGCCCCTGAAGCCACTTTGTGGTGGAAAGATCTTTGTCTAGATGTGGAAGGCGCCCCCTGGTGCTCCCAGTCCGTCCACTTCCTTTCTAGAAAGTGCCCTCAGCCTGCAGGGCCGTCTGGGGCCAGCACCAGCACAAGCATCTTCAGACACTTCTCTGTGTGTCTCCAGCCTCCCGGCATGAGCCGAGTTCACCAGGAATGGCTCTTAACAGAAAGGCAGGTCTGCTGCATAAGGTATCATTAAGCAGCCCTCCCTGCAGGGCCCCAGCTCTTACCTGTGCGCCTTCAGAAGGGAGCCGGCACCTTGTCTCTCCCTTCCTCTGCTTCCCTTTTATATAAACCACTCTCCCCACGATGCCCCCCCCCCCTTTTCAGCAGGGAGGGAAAGGAAACTGAAAGCCTGCTCCAGAAATGAAACTGAAGGATCAGCATGCTTCTTGGAAACTCACACAGTTGTCCTCAGACTCCAGCTGCATCCAGGTCTTCTGATGGGCTTGTGAACACACCCGGGGGCTAGGACCACCACCTCCGAGGCCCTAGTCTCTGCATTGCCAACACCTTCTCAGGGAGGTTGGGGTGGGTCCACACGTGGAGATCTGGTCACTTAGGGTGTGAAGGAAAAGCCGGGCTGGGCCTACTCTTAAATCTAAGTGTAACAAGTGTCAGATCACTGATCTAAGTTCTGCTGGACTAACTCGTAAATCTAAGTTAATAAGTGTCGGTTTGCTGATTCCCTGCTCGTGTTTTTTTTACAGCTAAATTTTCAGAGAGACACATCTGGCCTTGGAATGTCGGTTTGCTGCCTCCCTGCTCTGCTTTTGTGATAATGATGCTACTACAGCTGTTCCATGCCTGTTGGCCGAATACCCCAAGCTTGTATTTAACCCTATAAAGCCTCATGCACATGTTTTGGTGGTCTCAGGGCTTCCGAGCAGAAGCCCCTCTGAGCCCGCCGGCATAATACATCTGAGTATTCCAACCCCCCGAGTGGTGCTTGTTTCTTGGCTGGCCTGTCGTTTCCGTAACATTTCTGGAGGCCCCAGCGAGATTCAACCACGCCGATCCTTTGAGCTGCTGGACTGGTGGCTCTGGCCGACCGGGGGACGGGACTCCGGTAAGGAATGAGGTGGCGCCGTCTGACGGTATTCCGGGTTCTCTTTCATGATGGAAACTCGGCCCCCCTCAGGTGGCTGGGCTACAACCAGAGCCAGACTCCGTGGAGGGACGGACTGACTCACCAGGTGGCCACCTGGACAAGATAGGAACCCCTAGGGAGTAAATCAGATCCTGTCCTAGTGGACACAAGAGGAGGATGAGCCCATCCTCCAGGCTCCCCATCTGACGGTATTCTGGACGGGGAGATCAGGTTAGATTAGGGACGCCCTGGTGATAAGGAGTGGAATGTGCAAATAGCCTCTGTACGTTTGTGTGAGTGAATGTGCGGCCTGTGAAGCATGCGATCAGGCTCAAGTTTGTAGCTCCACAGCATTCTGCTACGGAGTTAAGTGAGTCCCAACCTGGGGCTCGGGGCGGTATGGGCCCCTTGGGGTATTGATCGGAGTCAGCGGCTTATACTGACCCGCCAAAGCTAAGAGGCACCTTCGTCCCTGCGAGGGGAGCAGCCAGATGGACGCAGCAAAAACCCTCCCTCGTCTTGTCTGCGACACCGGCACAGGGTGGCTACACTGGAAGGGAAAGGGGCATAGAACAGCATAGAAGTAAACGACCCCTGTGCCCCTGGGGACTAAGATGAGACTACTTTTAAAAAGTTTCAGACGTGACCTTGTCACCAGTCCCCCAGAATATCCTGTCGCGATTAATAAACCAGCCTCAGTACTACCCCTCTGTCTAAAGTAAAGCCCGCAAGACCTGAGACAGAGGGAGCCACCCCAGGACTGGCTGGAACCCTCTTTTGAGGTCCCCTTTTGGTCCATTTATTCTGCCACCGGCCGGCCATCCCAGCTTCATATTTTGCCAATTTAGGCTAGAAAGAGGGCTTTGTGCAGGGACCCCCTAGAGCTCAGCCAGGCCCAGGGACGCCTCAGGGACACCTGCCTATCTTGAAGCCCTAACTCACTGGCAGCACTTACAGCCAAGAAGATAGATATTAGGCCCAGTGAGGCAGCGAGCTTTTTAAGAACTTCACCGTTTTGAGGAGTGGAAAAAAAGAGACATACTGGGGTCACAGTCCTCGGTGCCAGGAGCGGACCCACACCTACAGGCCTTAAAACCTGTCAACTAATAATGGGAGCCTCAAAGTCAAAGCCGACAGCTCTGGACTGTGTGATTAAGAATTTCAAAACGGAGTTCTCAGGAGACTATGGAGTTTAAATGACCCCTGGCAGGCTCCGCACTGTGTGTGAGCTTGAATGGCCAACCTTCGGAGTCAGGTGGCCCCAGGAGGAACTCTGGACCTAGCAACAGTGCGAGTGGTCTATTGAATAATCACTGGAATGCCAGGCCACCCAGATCAACCCCTGTACATTGACTCCTGGCTGAATATCGCCCAGACTCTACCCCCATGGATTCGGTTCTGCTCAAATGGACCTGGACAATGCAAGATATTAGCAGCTCAGCCGGTCCAGGCCAAAAAGACAGACAGAGAAAAGCTTATTTTCCAGGGAAACACAGAGGATGAGATGAGCTTGCCCCCTCCGTATGCCCCCAGGGCACCGACACCTCCGATCCCTCTGGAGACACTACCACCCTCTGTGTCACCACCTCCCCAACCTGAGGACCCAGAGGCAGAGCCCAGCCCCCAGCCTGAGCCGGTAGGAAGGAGACTCCGCTCAGCACAAGCCGGGAGGCCAGCACCGCCGGCCCTCCAAATGCCGCTGCGGGAGACACAAGGGCCGCAGCAAACTGGGGAGGATGGGACTGTTCAGCCCGGGCGCCCCGTACTCTGCTATCAACCCTTTAGCACCACAGCCCTTCTCAATTGGCGCCATCATACTCCTTCCTACTCTGAAAAGCCGCAGGCATTTCAATCACATCATGGTCTGAACAGAATTAAGAAGAGCTTCCACAGTAATAACAGATGAACAGCCACTGGTGAACCGGTCAGGAATTTTGGCCTGCCCTCCAAAGAAAAGGAGCAGAAAGTGTCGGAGCGGGCTGCGGATGGCTTCAGGGGGAGCGGCCACCCGGCGGTGGCAGCAGCAGCCCCTGCGGCCCCGGCACCTCCGTCACCTCTGCCGCTGCCTCGGCCGCCGCCTCCGCCGCCGCCATGGCAACTGGGGGGGAGCGCCGGCTCCTGCCCAGCCCTGAAGCGATGCTGGGACAGTCATGGGGCTCTGTCGTGCATATGCCAATATTTGGTCTCTGTCCAGCCCACGATGATTTCTACTTGGTGGTGTGTAACAACTGTAATCAGGCTGTCAAACTGCAGGCTCTGATTGACCTCGTAGAGTCTGTCTTCCATTCTCACCATCCCACCTGGGGAGATGTCCGCCAGCTGCTTCTGACTCTTTTCAATACAGAGGAGAAGAGACACATTGTCACTGAAGCATGAAAACGGCTGCAGGGCCGAGTCCCCAGGGACACACTGCATGTTGAGGGGTGAGCACGACACGGGCCCCTGACACCAGACCAGACTGGGACTTTCTCTTGGAGTCTTTAATTAGAATGTGGCAGCGCCCTGTGGCCTGTTTGTCTAAAAGACTGGACCCTGTGGCATCAGGATGGCCACCCTGTTTACGGGCCCTCGCTGCCACAGCCCCCCGGTCAACGAGGCAGACAAACTCACACTGGGACAGACTTTAAATGTAAAAGTGCCCCTACTCCGTGGTGGCCCTGATGAACGGCCCAGGTTACAAAGGGATCACTAACACAAGGATGACCCACTACCAGGGGCTTCTATGTGAAAATCCAAGAGCCCGTCTAGAGACTGTGTGAACCTTAAACCCAGCCACATATTTGCCTGAGGGAGATGCGCAGCCTGACCATAACTGTGAAGAAATCATCGAAGAGGTGCACGCGAGCAGGCCTGATCTAACCAACAAGCCCCTTCAAGACCCAGACCTGGAGCTCTTCACAGACGGCAGCAGTTACTAGCAGGAGGGACACCGGCGAGCAGGTTACGCTGTAACAAAAACCTGAGGTAATAAAGGCAGAGTCCCTACCCCCAGGAAGGTCTGCACAGCGAGCAGAGATTTGGGCACCAGTCCAGGCACTAAGGGAAAGGAAAGAAAAACGAGTCAATATATACACTGATTCCAAATATGCATTTGCAACCTTGCATGTACATGGAGCCATCTGTAAGGAGAGAGGACTTTTGACTGCTGGGGGAAAGGAAATCAAAAAAAGAGAAAAGAAAAAATTTTACAGTTACTGGAGGCAGTATGGGATCCAAAGGAAGTGGCCGTTATTCACTGTAAGGGACACCATAAAGGAAATGACCCTGTGAGCCAGGGGAACAGGCTGGCTGATCAAAAGGCAAAAGAGGCAGCCGCCTGGAAACACCCAGTAATTAAAATTATGGCAGCGCCAGAGCTACCCACTGCCCCAGAATACAGCCACGATGAAAACAAGTGGGCACAGGCTGAACAAGGGGAGAAAGGAAAGGACAGATGGTGGATCATGATGGATGGAAGGGTTTTCATCCCAGAACGACTAACTTATCGCATAGTCCAACAACAACACGAGGCCACACACATGGGAAAAATGGCTCTGGAGGCCCTCCTAAAGCGGTGTTTCCTGATTTCTCGTCTCCCTACTCCGTGCGCATCAGTCTCCCAACGCGGCTTGCTCCGCGCTCAAAACAACCCAAAACAAGGGCCCACTGGGCCAACGGGAATACAACGATGCGGACTGGCTCCCTTCGAAGATTGAGAAGTGGACTTAACTAAACTTGGGCCCAGTAAGGCATATAAGTACCTGCTGGTTCTTGTCTGCACCTTCACAGGGTGGGTAAAATCCTACCCCACCAGGACAGAAAAAGCAAAAGAGGTAACAAAGGCTCTCCTCAGGGATGTCATCCCTAGGTTTTGAATGCTCACCTCCATCGGGTCCGACAACGGACCCACCTCCATGGCAGAGATTGTACAGCAAGTGGCAAAGACACCGAGAATCCGCTGGAACCTGCACACAGCATACCGGCCTCAGAGCTCAGGGAAGGGTTAAGAGAGCGACTTCACCTTGGACAGAGGGTCCCTGGAAAATTGAGAGCATCCCAGGAGACCCGCTCAAGACCAAGATCAAGAGGGACCAGAGAAAGATAGACAAGCCCTGCTCTAGCCACACCTGGAAGCTGGCTAGTCAACGCACGGCCGAAGCTTGAGGAAAGCTCAACGAAGCAGTTAAATGCGTTCCTCTTGTGCTCCCTTGCCCCTTTCCTTGTTTGCTATACCAGCCTGCATGTTGGCAGTGGGGCTGGCCAGCACCGCCCCGCCTGGCTGGGATACAGGCCGCAGCGCCCTGAGAGTTACTTTACACCTTGCTAGCTAGTGCCGTCGCCGCAGCGTCATGTCTAAGACTATCCTGAGGCTGACGTTGCTGACGCTAACGCCCTCACTCCCCTTGCCAGGGGGGCTGGGAGTGGCAGCAGGGGTGGGCACAGGAGTCGGTGGCACGGCCTCATCCTCTTATTACTATTATCAGCTTACAGGTGAGTTCAGCCAGGATCTCCAACAAATACCAGAAACCCTGGGGGCTCTGCAAAATCAGATTGACTCTCTGGCTGAGGTGGTCTCACAAAACAGGAGGGGTCTGGACCTGCTCATGGCCAGAGAAGGGGGACTGTGCCTCTTCCTAAACGAAGAGTGCTGTTGTATGCCAATCATCAGCAATGGTCAGAGGGATGGTTCAAGAGTTACAGGACTGAGTAGAAAAAATAGAAAAGCACATTTTAGACAAGAGCCCGTGGACAGGCCCCTGGGGCTGGACCTCCTGGCTGGCACCGTTCATCAGTCCCTTGCTCCTGATTTTTGCAGCTCTGCTATTTGGGCCTGTGTCCTGAACTTCCTGACCGGCTTTGTCAGGGAGCAGATGGAGGCTATAAAGCTCCAGATGTCAACCTCCAACTACGAGCCACGGCGACAGGTGAGTGACGACGCTTACTCAACAAGGGTTGTGAAAGCATCAAGAGGGGGGAACGTGAGGGAAGAGCCGGGCTGGGCCTCCTCATGAGTCTAAGTTGATAACTGTCAGTCCCTGCTCATGGTTTTTGCTAGCCAGCTGGATTTTCAGAGAGACATATCTGGCCTTTTGTGATAATGATGCTGCTACAGCTGTTCCATGCCTATTGGCTGAATACCCCAAGCTTGTAATTAACCCTATAAAGCCTCATGCACACGTTTTGGTGGTGCTCAGGGCTTTGGAGCAGAAGCCCCTCTGAGCCCGCCAGCATAATAAATCTGAGTACTCCAACCCTCCGAGTGGTGCCTGTTTCTTGGCTGGCCCGTCGTTTCCGTAGCAAGGGCAGAGCTCCGCAGCGGGACTTTCTGAGATGATGGAGGTGTTCTGTGCTGCTCTGTTGTCACCCTCTCTCCATATTCAGGCCTGAGCACCCTAAGAAGGGAAGTCCAGACCATCCTGCAAGAACCCACTTGGACAGTGCACACCCTTAGGCTCAGAACCATCCCATGTTCTTGGAGAGCTCTTCTGATTTTGGAAATGCCTCCGACCTTCCCCAGGGACTGGGCATTGGGCCACGTGTACTTCACCAGCCAGGGCTCAGGGCCCAGGGCCACCAGCTCAGCTCCATCAGTGACAGACCCTGCGTTCCTAACAAGGCCCCAGGTGAAACCAGTGCTGCTGGTCCA
>NC_045696.1:3972073-4015299 GCF_009834535.1 Camelus ferus
ATGTTGGAAGAAGGAGTGAATCCGTCCGTTCGGGGGCACTGAGGGAAGAAGGAGGAATCCGGTACCCGGGGCCGTCAGGGCCGTCCAGCACCGGGGAGAGCGGCGGAGAGGGGAACGGACGCCGCGGCAGCTTGCCAGTAGCTTCTTAATGCGTCACGGCACAAAAATCATCTTCCCAGCTTCAAGCTCGTAGGAGAGAAATGTTCAGTGCTCACCGGTTCTCAAGCACAGACGACCCCAGGCAAAGCTCTCCTGGCGTCGCTGACGACCCGGCGACCGCGGACCGCGGCCCGGTGTCCTGGGAGCAGCAGAACCCGTGTCGTGCTGCCCGGACCTGTGTGCCCGAGGTCGAACAACGCGGGAAGAGTGAACATTAACCCTTAGGGCAGAGACGATCCCGGGGGCTGGATTCCAGTCTGTGCTGAGCCGGCTGTCACACAAAGGCAATGGATTCTTTTGAACCAGAAAACACAGATTCAAAGGATATTTGCTTGGAAGTGGCCAGTGGATCTCAAACTGTGTGTGCACAGAAGTTACCCAGAGTGTTTCTTTCAGCTCAGATTCCCAGGGCCCGGGTCCGAGTTTCCGAGTCACCAGGCGTTGGGTGGGACCCACGAGCCTCCCCTCTCACGTTCCAGGTGACCTGGGGAACACACTTGGAGGAACACTGATTCCAGCGAAATCCCCTTCATCTGAAGCACAGGGTTCTGAAAAATGCATGCCTGCCTCAGAGGTATATCCCTTGTCTAGTGGAGATAAACACATCTTTTTTAGTAGATATTGCATTTTGATAATAGTTCCAAACCTTATTTAAATATTTCACATTAACATTTAAACATTTAAACACTTCACGTTAAACATTAAAATTTAAATATTTAACATTTAAATATTTCATTGAAATTCAAATTTAAGTTTTTTACCATTTTAAAGTCGTTAAACATTCTGTATCAAGATCAGTTATGATCATTTGAAGTATCAGGAAAACAATGAATACATTTCTGCCTATGGCTGCGAGCTGCCAGAGAGAGAGAGAAACACACACACCTTATCGACCTCTTGGGAGGCTAATCCACAAACTGCCTGTAAATCCCCATGAGCTCATCCTGCCCGGTGTCCTCACCAGCATCATGCACTCAGGTGCCTTTACCTGCCGTGTTCCCGGGCACGGGCCGAGGATCGGGTGATCAGGGTGCCAAATGGAACTCTGCCCCTGACTAGCTCAGTGATGTATCGAGCAGTCTGCCTCTCTGAGCCACAGGCTCCTCTCTTGTGAAAAAGAAGCAATAAAGACACGTGCTTTGTATTGCCTGTGGGGCTTACCTGGGATGTGAGGTCTCGGACCGATGCTTGGCCCAAAGACCCCCCTCCCGGGTGTCCGCTCCATCCTTCCCAGTCCCCGACTTTGTCATCTTCATCAGTTACACTGACTGGTTGGGACGGTGCCCAGCCTGACACCAACACGAGGACACATCCTTCCACCAAAGCACCATTTTTCAGTTTACAACACTCAAACTACCAACAGAACATTTCATTAAATAAGTCTCCCGTTATTTTCAAGTGTATTTGTTCTCTCGATGCAAAGCTCCGAGCCAAACAAAACAAAACAAGAAGTGGCCCCTCCTTCCCTGACTCCGCCCCACCCAGATCACACAGCAAAACCTCACAGAACAGCAGATCTTTCCAACTGCAGTGCATAGCATTGCCTTCAAAGCCCAACTTGGGCTCCTTAACAGGTGTCCAACTAAACAAGCTTCCCACAGGATAATAGGAATTCCGGATCCCCTGGGATACTTTCAGATGGGATTCCACCCATATACCTGAGAAATCTGTCATCTGATTTCATCAAGCTGCAGAGTTTCAGTGTTTCTCTTCCTTTGTTCAGAAATCCCTCCCACTGTTGGAAAATCAAATAAAGGAGAGCCAGCAGAGGGCGATAGAGGAGCTGCGCCAGTGTGGAGCCAACATCCCCAGCCACGACGCTGATAAAATGTTCTTTCTGATTGAGGTGAGGATGCCAGGGACTGCGTCTGACACTGGGCACAGAAAGTGGCTTCTGCGTCACCAGGTCTCTCTAGGTGGCCGTATCCTTCCTGGTGGCCCCGCACGTCTCTAGGTGGCCCTCCACGTGAGCGTCCCCACAGGTGACATGTGGGAGCTCCGCCCTGCCCCCTGTGTGTCTCAACAGGGGATGAGGTGGCTGGGGGGTCCCCTGACCTCCTTGCAGACCCCAGCCCCCACCACACGCTGCTGTCCCGGTTCCTGCTCTTAATATGACTACAGGACTGATGGATGATTTTATCTCATTTTTCAGAAAATTAAGGCGTTTAATCAGGACATTGAAAAGTTAATAGAAGGAGAAGAAGTTGTAAAGGAGAAAGAGACCCGCTTATATAATAAAATCAGAGAGGAGTTTAAAAACTGGGTCCTCACACTTGCAGCCAACACCCAAAAAGGTAAGTCCTGGGGCAGTGTTCCCCTAAGAGCAGGGTCATATTCCCCGAGACCAGAAGCCACTCCCAGCGCAGAAACAGTGTGCAAAGAGCTTCACCTGCCCAGGCGGGGGGCCCCCTGGTGTCCGAGAGTGCTTCCCTCTGTCCTCGCCAGCTCAGCAGGAGTCCCCCCACCACCTACCTGCTGTGTCCTTCTTGCCTCCCTGCTTTTCAAGGCTGGACGGTATCACTTGCCCCGTCTCTCCCCTTCTCTTCAGCCGTAACGCAGGACCAAAGAGGGTGATTGTTTGCCTGACAAAGTTCCAGCTCCATTCTGCTGCAGCCCAGGTGCCAGGAGGATATGTGCCCGTGTGTGCGTGTGCGTGTGCGTGTGCGTGTGCGCCTGTGTGTGTGTATCTTTGTTTTAACACTTAATAAAAACAGCCCTCTCCATCCATGGTAGGATTCCTCCGGCTGTGTCTGGATGTATTCTTGGGAGAGCTGCAAGTGCACAAGAATTTCTGAGGCTCTGTTTTCACTTAATCAGATTTTTTCCCTTCCAATTATAACCATTCAACTTCTCTCTCAGGATGACGACCCTCAGTTGAAACACATTTGAACAGATAAAGATTTTTGTGTCTTAAATGTCACTATTTCTCAAATTGGCATCATCAGAGCAATACATTTTTTGATTATGAAAAAAACCTCTGTTTAGAAACATTGGGGTAAGTTTCACAGATGGGTCCCATCTCTAAAATGTCTCCGAAATTATTAGAATTTACCATGGTGGTTTGTTCTGTCTTGTAGTTAAAAACGTCATCCATGAAGAAGTCTCAAGATATGAGAAGCAGTATCGAGGCAAAGAGCTCCTGGGCTTCGTCAACTACAGGACGTTTGAGACCATCGTGAAGCAGTACCTGGAACGCCTGGTGGACCCGGCGGTCGTCATGCTCCAGAAAGTCGTTGGTGAGGCGCTCTCCTGCCTGCTGTACCTCCCGTGGGTGCCAGGGCCTTGGAGGGGGGCCGGGAACGGAATGATCGGACACAGGCTGCGGATTCTAGCAGCCTCGGGGGGAGGATGAGCACGTGTGAGCTTTATCTGCATCATAGCTGGGCCTCTGTGCTGCTGTGCGGGGAGCAGTCCCGTGCTAACCCTGAAGAGGACACACCCACCAAAAGGCCAGGGAACCGAGGGACCTGCTCAGGGTGGCGGTGACAGTGGGCTTGAGAGCCGTCCCCCCTTCCCCCTTGGTCTGCGGATCTGGGGAGCTCAGCCTTAGGACGGGGACAAGGCGTCATGGTCCATCCACCCTGTGTCTTCAGCCCGCTTCTTCCTGGCTGCAGTTCACTGACGTTTCGCTCTTTCTTTGCTCAGAGACTGTCTGGCACACTTTCACCGACACAGCCAGAAAACACTTCAGCGAGTTTTCCAACCTCAGTCAAACTGCCCAGGTAAGTGCCTGCCGTTTCCTTGCTGGTCACCTGTACTTCGGGCTGACCCACCGGGTCTAACAGGGGAAGGAAGCTAGACATGTACTGTCCGTTGGAGACAGGAGGCCAGGGTGACGACTGCAGGGTCGCGGGGCTGGCGACTCCAGGAGCGGCGGCCCTTTGGCTCCTGCTCCGGAGAGGCCCCCTCCCTGGGGGAGGAGACCAAGCACGCGGCCTGGAGCTCTCTTTCCCGCGAGCCCCCCAGCCCGGCGGGGTGCGGGCTGGCCGGTGACACCCGAGCCTGTCACTGAGCCGAGGGACTGGCTGGGGCTTGGAGTCTCCTCCCAGCACCAAGGACAGCGTGTCTGCGAGGCCGACCCCGAAGCCTCCTAGGCTTGAGTTAAAGACCTCGCCAGGGCTGTGTTCTTCTTCAGTCAGCAGCCGGCAGTTCTCCCCGAGCCCCTGTCTCAGCAGAGGGAAGCGAGGGCTGCTCTGGCTCCCGTTTGGGTTGGGGATAAAACCCTCTTCTGCCCAAGCCTAGGCTGACGGGTCCGAGTCTCATCCCACATCAGATGAGCCAGGAAAACCGGTTCTGTCATTTTCTAGCGCAAAACAATTTCTGCTTTCACCTCTTTGGCCAGTTGGTGAAAACTGAACTTCATTTCCGACCTCTCTCTCTGCCTTTCCCAGAGGCTGTGCCTAAGTCCCGGGGCACCTCCTCAGGGGGTGGGTGACAGGCCTGGTCCTTCACCACCACCCTCCAGGCTGGCAGCTTTCAAGATGCACGCAGTCCCCTGAGGGCCTGGGTGGCTGGTGCCCTGGGAGCCTCATGCTCCTGCCTGCGGGGTCGGTCCTGCTGAGCTCTGGCCCAGCCCTGCCAGGGCCTGGGGCTCCCTGCAGCAGCACGGGCTGCTCCGGGGACGAGGAGACAGCTGCCGCCCAAGGGCCTCCGTCCCCTCTGCCGTCCTTGGAAGACTGGGCACAGCTCCGGGGCCACACTGCCCCCCACCGTGACCGGGCTCCCACCCAGACACGCTCCCTGCCATCTGCTCTCTGCCCCAGAGCCGCATCGGGGCCCAGGGTCTCGTGTCCTCCGTGTCACTCCTTGTGGGAAGTGACACACGGCCCACTCCTGCTCTCAGACTTCAGTCCTGGGAGCGGGGCTGCCACATACATGCTTTTGGCCACGCACTCTCCAGAACAGAAGGGCAGCCTGCCTTCGTGAAGCTCACAGGCTCCCTCTTCTCTCCAACCACTCTCTCCACCCTCAGCGTACGAACGTCCTGTGGAAACTCGAAAACCCAGAAGTGACTCCCTGCACTGTGCGTCCCCGCCCTTCCCGGGGCCTCTGCCTGTGCGGGGTCGCGGGAGTCGCAGGGCTTCGGGGAAACACGGGTGTCGAGCTGCTGCCCCACCGCGTTCGTTAGCACAGGAGTCGTTCTGAAAGCTTGGACTGAAGCCAGCCAGAGACCCCAGAGTGTGGATGCACAGATGCAGACCGAAGCACAGCTGAGGGAGCAGAAAGGCGGGGGTGTGGGAGGAGACGGAGGTCGGGGCGGAGGGAAAACCCAGGCAGCACGGAGGGCGGGCCTGGCTGGAGCCGCGGCGGAGCCACCGCGCAGGCCCGGGCAGGACAGCAGCGCAGGCCAAGCCGGGGCCTCCTGAAAGCCGCCACTGACGGCCTCAGGCGTAACAGCGTTCAGTGTGACGGTACTTTCTCAGTCATTTTCACAGCAGGGGGACAAAGAGAAGTAATGTGTTTCTCTTTCTTACCCACCCAGAACAAGATCGAAGACATAAAATCACAACAAGCAGAAAGAGCAGAAAGGTTCATCCGACTTCAGTTCAAGATGGAGCACCTGGTTTATTGCCAAGACCAGATTTACAGCGTGGTTCTGAGCAAAGTCCGAGAAGAGATTTTTAACTCAGTGGGAAAGCCTTCACAGAATCTCCAGTTGAAATCAGGCTCTTTAAATGACCCGTCTTCGGTTTCCTCCATCACTGAGATCGGGGTCCACCTGAATGCGTATTTCCTGGTGAGTGTGCAGGTGCACGGGTCAGCACTGTGGCCCCTCCGAGCCGAGACTGGCTACCCTGGTTGACAGCTGCTCACCTGAGCAAGGAGGGGAGGGGCACCGCCGTGTGTCAGGCCCCTTCTGCTGTGACCCGTTTCTCATACGTCGCCCCCTTGTAGTTGACAGTCACCCTGTGGAGCCTGTGTTCATTACTTTGCCCCAAATCAGGTTCTCAATGTGGCAGAGCATGTCCTCAAAATTAATTCCAGCTCCAGAGTTCCATATGTTTCATGCTATGCATAAATTACAAAACTGCTATCAGAATGCGGCAAAACACAGCAAGCACTAACTTTACTGGTCACAATTTTGCTTCCTTAATGTTCAGAAGGCCCTCAGCTCTTGAAGTGCCTCGAATTCACTAGCTCCACATCAGGAATGGAAAAGCCTTTCCCTAGGTGCTGCGACCCTCTCAGCTGCATGGTTCCCGACCCTCCGCCCACAGGCTAAAGTCTTAGGGTGCATGGAGAGGACGGTAGCTGTTAAACTGCAAGGAAGCCCAACTCCTGCAGTCCTTTCTTGATCAGAACAGAAAGTAGAGTCACCCAGTTGTGGGGTCCAGCTGCCAGGCCTTCTGGAGACGCTGAGGAAGAGAGGGAAGGAGGCAGCACTGGAGCAGTGCCACCAAACTCAGGTCCAGCTGCTCGCTGCGCAGAAGTCACTGTTCAAAGGCAAGTGTTGGTAGGAAGGAAAGGTGCCTTATCAGAAGGCCGGCAGTCTGGGGAGAAGGTAGACCCAGGTCCCCCAAAACCAAGTCTGAAGATTCTGCTCAGCCATGACAGGTTTTAAAGGGAGAAAAGGGAAGTGACCTCAGTACATCCCTGAGGTGGGAGGTTAGGCTCTGCGTCATTGCCCACTGCGTGCGGGCTGGTGCCTCCTTGTGCTCCTTCTTCAGCATCACCTCGTCCACGTGGTCTGCCTGCAGGATTGCAAACGGGGCTGTTGGGATAGAGAGCTGGCCATTCTTTAACTACTTAATTCTTCATTCCGACTTCTTTTAATCTAGGGAAAGATTCAACTCATTGCGTACATTCCATTGAGCGTAAGTCAGGAGTCAGGCCAAATGTTACCTAGTGATCTCATTTGTATAAGGTTTGACAGGAACAGAAATGGGCAAACAGGAAAGGAGCAAAAGAGCTGCTTACAGGAGATCCCGACTCACTCCCAGAGGCCCGCGGGGTCCCGGGGCCGGGAGGTCTCCTCGGGGAGGTGAAGTGGGGGAGGGGGAGGAGCCCCTGGGAAGGCTGGGCTGTCCAGAAGGTGGTATGGGTGTGCCGGCCTACAGGTGGGTTCTTATTGCCAGAGGGCATGCCTGGGTAGTGAAAAGTGGGCAACTCAAGCAGATCCTTCCCTTGGTTTGGTGCTGACCCTGGAGTGGAGGTGGGCCTGACACCAGGACCTCCCAAGGCGACCATCCATGCGTCCGAGGACTCCTCTCTGCAACCACAGGCCTTGGGCTGAGACCCCTCCTGCTGACCCTTCTTCCCCCTTCCAGGAAACCAGCAAACGTCTTTCCAACCAGATCCCACTCATCATTCAGTACTTTATGCTCCAAGAGAACGGCGACCACGTGCAGAAAGCCATGATGCAGACGCTACAGGAGAAACAGCAGTATTCCTGGCTGCTTCAGGAACAGAGCGACACCTCTGCCAAGAGGAGAGTCCTTAAGGAGAAAATTCACCGGCTTGATCAGGCTCGGCGAGCCCTCTATCAGTTCTCACTCTGAAAAGAACAGGCTCCCGAAAGAACGGCAGCACTTCTGGGTTTTGCTTCTGTGTGTCACGGAAGGGAGGCGGCACGGGAAGTGGCTTCTCCTTCGGGGTCGGAGTTTTCTGTTACTGTCCGGGTCCATCTTCACGGTCCTTCTCTCAGCACCAGAGTTTCTACCTGAAGTGCATCCATGCTCAGAGCTGTCTCCTCTGCCAGGAGGTCCTCCCCATCCTCCGTGAAGAGGGAGCTCTGCAGCCCTTGTGTCCTGTAGCCTCCAGTTACAGAGTTCTTAAACACCGCTGCCGTTCTTTGTTAATTTGTCACCCCTCCCCATTCGACTGTGTGACCCCAGAGGAGGGGTAAGGTCAGCCTCTTGTTCTTTTGTATTTCCAGACTCTCACATGGTACGTAGCACATAGTAGCCCCTTATTAACTGTCTCATCAAATAAGCGAATTGTGGAGACTCCCCAAGGCTACAGCTTAAATCCAGGCTTTGGTTGTTTGGGATGGTGTCCCTTAGCTGGTCCCTTGCAGATGAATTCGGTCATGACACCTGCTTCTCATCATTTGCTGTGATGGCGTTTCCCTGTCCCCCAGGAGAAAAGAGGTCCAGTGATACCTTTTTTCATTTGTATTATTTTGTAGTGTGTGATTTCCCATTTCTGTGTTGATTCTTAAAAAATTTTAATAAGGAGATAATTTTTTAAGAACACAGAGCTTCTTACCAGTGGTCATCGCTAGACTGGAGGGTCACGGCTAGTTTATTTTCTTCTTCACACTGAGGTACAATGCCCTCATGCTAAAAACGAGAATGTAAGAAGGTGATGTGAAACCATTTCTACAAACCACATGTCCCAAAGCAGGTGTTCAAAAATGCCAGTAATTCTTCACTCCAACAAAGACATCTTCTTTTTTTCTTTACCTCCTTGTCCACAGAGCAGCCCTCACTTCTAAAGCTCTTCCAGCCAGTTCCTACATTTAGGTCTTTGATAAGATTTTGAGTCTGTTTTTGTGCGTGGTGTTAGATAAGGGTCCAACGTCACTCTGTTGCATGTGGATGCCCAGTTTCCCAGCTCCCTTTGTTGAGAAGGCTGTTTATCCATATTGATCTTGGCACCTTGTCAAAAACCATTAAACCATATGTGCCAGGATTTGCTTCTGGGCTGTCTCAGCTCTGTTCCATTGGTCTATAAGACTATCTTATGCCACACTGTTTTCGTAATTGTAGATTTGTAGTAAGTTTTGAAATCAGAGAGTGTTGGTCCTCCAGCTTTTTTCTTCTTCTTTTTTTCTTTCATGAGTGTTTTGGCTATTCATTGTCCCTTGAAATTCGATAGGAATTTTTGGATGGGTTTTTCCTTCTGCAAAAAAAATGTCTTTGGGATTTTGATAGAAATTATACTGAATACATAGATCGTTTTTGGTAGTAGTAGTTTATACCACTTACAGCCGGTATATCCAAGAACAGAATGCTGCCTACATTTCTCCATCCTGAATTCCCCCCAGATGCACTGTGGGTGGGGGACTACAGTGTTTAATGGCTTGATCCTTGTAGAGTGGGAGTGGTTGGCAAGATTTTTTTCTTTATGGTCCTAAATTTAAAGTAGAGACAAAAAATGAGGGCCTCTGTCAGTAATCACCCAAGTAGAACTGCGCTTCCTGGAGATAAAGGAGTTAATGTTTAACAAATTCTTAAGTGTGTCTTGCAGAGCAACATCTCAGGAGCAGCTCTTTCCAACCCTTCAGCCTGTAACCAGCTATCACCATTTAAGCTCCCTTTAGTTACATTTCTTTCTTTATTTCTTTTTCTCTTTAATCACATACATTCCCAGCTTCATGTAGCCCAGTTGTTTTACAGGAAATTGGAATTAGACCTGGTCCAGTGCCAGCCAGCTAAGCTGGTTGGGACCACTGACCCCAAAACTGGGCCTGGACAGGTGTTTGATGAAGGGCCTTTGACATCTGATGGCAGGAAAATGGTACCCTCCCATCATGTTCAGCGCCTGTGAGACAGGAGGGAAGGGGGCAGGAACAAGCATTAAGAAATGACAGAGCAATTAGCATCAAGATGTCAGAAGATTCACCTCCCAGTAGAACTTGAGGCACAGGGTGTCTGGAGATTTGACTTCCAGCAGACCTTGAGCTTCATTATTGGCTGACTGGTTTCCCTTAGTAGCTCAATGACACACCCAAAGGCGCCATAGCAGTTCTGAGGCTGACCAAAAAAAGTCCAAAAGTGGGTAGTGGCCTAGCTCCTGGGAATCCCAAGCCTTTCCTCAAAGTCCTTGGAATAAAAAGTCCTCCCCCTTGTTAGCACACGAAGCCAATAAGCACTAACAACCCCTCACCTCGCGGTCTTTCTCTTGCCTGTAGAGAAGGCTTGCATTCTGTCCATGGAGTGAGCATCTCTCTGAATAAATCTACCTTCACTCCATTACGGCTTGGTCTTGAATTCTGTCCTGCAGGAAGCCAAGGACCCTCACCTGATGAGGTGCTTCCCAGGGATGCACCTGGGACCTGGGACCTGGCCATCTTCGTGCGCCCTGTTTTCTTGTATCATCTGGATGGTGAATCTGCAGAGACACGTGACCCAGATGCACATGTGTAAGACACTGATTATCTCAACTTCCCCACCTCCAGTCACCCTGCACCAAGTCTAGGGCCACCCTTCTTCTCCCATAAACATCCCCACCCCTGGCCTCCGGGAAGGTGGATCTGAGACCTCTTCTCCCATCCCCTGGCTTGGCTGCCTCGTGAATTAACTCTCTGCCACAAACCTCTTCAGCGTCCCAGTGCCTGACTTCCTTTGGGTCTGCCAAGGAGACTTGTTTCAGCTACAAAATTCTGGTCATTTGGGGCTCGTTGTCACCGGACTTCTTGTCTGCCTCCTGGGTTGTTGACAGATAGCAATGTGACTTCTCACAAGGCTGCCTAAGGCCGGCTGGCTTCCTGGACTGGCTACTGGGACAAGGGGTTGGTTTCCTGGGCAGGCTGCTGCAGCCTGCGGGTCAGAGCTCCGTCTTCGTCTGTGATCTGACCACTGTCTGTGTGCGTATTAAGTCTCGCACAGCTTACCCTGTCCTGTGGGGCCTTCCTACCTCCTCTGCCCGCCGGCATTGCAGACCTGCTCCTACAGGTGAAATCTGTCTTGTTCACAGTCTGGGGCTATGCATTGCTTGAATCTGGTCCCTCCCCATCCACCCCCATCTCTTCCCTCCCACATCCTGTTGAAACTACCCTAGGATTCCTCACCAACATGGACCTGCTCCTTTGGGGTGGGAGTCAAAGGTGCAGTGATAAGAGGGAGGACTATCCTGGAGAAGGTATCCACTGGTAGGGTGAACAAATGTGGAGTTCCCAACTTGTTTCTACCCCCTTGAGGCCCTAAATGCCTTTTTGGTCATGCATAATGACATGGTGTAATGGTTGTCTATGGTTACATTACAAATTTCACCCCCAAAATTACTTGTTTCACTATTTATTTGGATCAGGAAGTCACACCAGCCCTGGTCTGGTGTCTCTGGCTCAGGGTCTGTCCTGAAGTTGCAGTCCAGCTGTGGACCAAGCAGCTGCCCTCTTGGCTCAAGGCTCAGCTGGGGGAGGGTTCACTTCCTTGGAGCAGTGAGTAGTGGCTGGCAGGTCATTGCGATGCAGCAGAGAGAACAAGACAGCTTGTGGAAGTGCAGAGAGAACCGTTTTCCTTTCTCTCTAGATGTGTGCTTTGGGCAAAAGAGTCGACCTCTTTGAGCTCCATTCTGAACTGATTTATTGTTGCAAGATTAGAGACCATGTGGGTAGACAATTTAGCCCAGTACGTTTTGTGATCATTCCATGGACTCATCAAAAACAAGAGATGACAGTTTTAACACAGAGCTACTGAGTTGGGGGTCCGTCCACTTCCTATTCTGTGACACAGAGCCCAGTTGCAGCCAGTGGAGGAATGAAACACCCTAGGTAGGAATTTGAAGAAGTTTGAAAAATGAGTGGAAAGAACAGTTAATTCTCATTAGCCACTGGGAGAGGTCCTGGTAAGGCAGGTAACACGTGCTCTGCCTCCCTCCTCTGAAAAGTATACTTTCACCAAATGCTGATACCAGGCAAATGCCACAGGGGCAGCTGGCCCTTATCCTGGGAAAGTGATTTTAGAAAAGCCACCGACCGTCCCCAGGGACTGGGCATTGGGCCACGTGTACTTCACCAGCCAGGGCTCAGGGCCCAGGGCCACCAGCTCAGCTCCATCAGTGACAGACCCTGCGTTCCTAACAAGGCCCCAGGTGAAACCAGTGCTGCTGGTCCAGGGACGAGACTTTGAGAAGCACAGGTCTACGCCACCCGCACAGAAGAAAAAACAAAACGCGGCAGTGACACAGGACGCTGACACGGGCTTCAGGCAGGAGAGAAGGGCGCTGGGCCAGGGCGCGCTGCTCTGCTCTTCAGCCCCCGCGGCGTCAGGCCTGGACGCATTACCCTGGAGGTTACGGAATGCCACACCGCTCTGCAAGATCCCGGGCTCCTAAGGACTGTGTCCAGGTTCCACGTGATGTCAGAGCTGCTGCCTGGTCAGAGAGCACAGCTCACCTGCAGGGAGGCTGAGCAGCGACGGTGCGGGGCTAGGGGCGGGCCTCTGACACCGACCCTCCCCTAGGTACCACCCCTTCCTCCGGATTTCACCCCCAGTCGCCTCCTGGTTCTCCAGCAACTTCCTCTGCTTCTGCTCTGTCTGCATCTCCCAGCACTGTCCTCCTCCGGGCCCCGCCCCACGCCCCGTTCTGCCTCCGGCCCCGCCCCCTTCTTCTGGCCCCGCCCCTTTCCCTGTACTCCCTCACCCTGCCCCTTCTTTCTTTGGGCTCCGCCCCTCCGCCCTCCCCGCTGATTCCTGAGTTGCTCTAGGTTTCCTTTCTCTTGATAGAGAAAAAGAAACTGAAACCTTACTAGAACTGACTGGGAAACTTGAGATCAGAGAAGACAGGAGGGGAGGAGGCAATACAGGAAACCCAGTGGCTTAGGGTAACTCTCAGGAGATCACAGAAGCACCACTCATTCTAGAAACACTGATCGAAACGTTATGTGCCAGGAACTGTGCTAGACCCCAAGTGAAACAGCCAACATCACGACCTGGTCCTGCCCACTGACGGCCTGGTGACACACTGCACCTTCACAAGGCCAGAGACAGCGTGAGGAGGCCATGATCCTGGGGAAGGGGGGTGCTGGGCATGGGGCTCCCAGAAAGCAAGTGCGCTAGGCCTGGAGAAGGACTGAGTGAGGGTGCTTTCTGGGAAGAAGCCCAGCGCCGCAGGTGGAGGAGGAACCGGGCTCCTGAGCTGGAGGGAGACCTTGTGTAGT
Organism: Camelus ferus; assembly: GCF_009834535.1. Lineage (NCBI taxonomy): Eukaryota > Metazoa > Chordata > Mammalia > Artiodactyla > Camelidae > Camelus > Camelus ferus. The sequence goes on from NC_045696.1 coordinate 3,985,059, forward strand.
GAGGAGGTGGACATCCAAGCAATGGGGGAGCAGCGAGGTGAGGCCCGGCGCAGGCAGGCCTGGTGCCCTAAGCTGAGCAGTTCCTTCACCCCTCCCAGCCCTGCAGGGGGCACCTGCAGCATTTAAACAGGGTGCTGTTCCCTTCCCACAGGTGTCTGAGGAGATGCACCAGTTTGTAGGTAGAGCGCGATGCCTAGAAGCTTGCCAGGCCTGGTTTCCCATTAACACCAGCTCACCTCTACTCGGCAAGGCCAGGCCAGGCCGGGCATCTGATGAGACGACTGGACAAGGAACAGAGAGGCCTGGAGAGCCCTGGGCACCCATGACTGCACAGGCGACAGGGGGTGGGCGGTGAGAGTATCTTTGACCTCTGACATGTGTCCCTGTGGATGCCGGGGTTTTGCCAGACACGTTTCAGCGCGGTGAGGAAACAACAGTAAGAGAGCAGGACCGGCCAGAGGCATGGCGGGGTCTCGGGGGCGCAAGGGGCTGGGCCCAGTCCAATGACATTCAGCCTGTGACTTCTCAGCACCTACTGCTAGTAGGTGGCAGGCCCTGGAGGGATACAAGCTTGAAAAGACCTTTGTCGAGGCCTCTGTGAGACCGCTGCGGTGGTGCCCGCATTCTCCAAGATGCAGAGCATCCATCCGAGAGGCAAAGCATCATTGCCTGAGCTGAGCCAGGCCTGCAAGGAGCTCCCCAGGGCAGCTGCAGAGACACGGACCGTGCAGTCGGGACTTGGCAGGGGAGGAGACTGTCTCTGGGAGCCCAGGGAGAAGGACAGACAGGCGGACGGAAGCTGGGCCGCACTCAGGGATGGTGAGTGGGGTGCTGGCCTGGGGCACAGCTCTCAAGGGCTGAGAGCTTGAAACTCCTTGGTAGAACACAGAGGCATCAAGGGTTCTACAGGAGGAAAAGAAGCGTCAGCAACGCGGGTGGGGGCTGTGAGCTTCCTGAGAACAGGGGCTCACCTTGTGGGCTTTGGCCTGGAGAGGGGACGCTGCACAGCACGGGCCTGGGAAGAAAACCTAGACTGCAATCTCCGCTCTCCCCCTTCTTGGACGTGGGGCCCAGCGGTAAGCGAAGTCCTGGGCCTCAGTCTCCTCCTATGTGAAATGGGAGTGCTACCCTGAGTCCCTCCACAGGGTGGTGGTGAAGGTGAGTCATTCTCTCAGCCTGGCCCCTCACACTTACTATTGCCTAGTACACAGGAGCTATTATTGTACTAGTGTTGAATTGTACCCCAAACAAGCCCCTGGGATCCTCAGGGAACCGCCACATAAGGAGCCTGTGAGAAACAGCAGGTCCCAGAATCCCAGGCCAGGAGGCGAGAAGGGGAGGGGTGGGGATCAGCTGGGGCTCCAAAGGTAAGGCGACACTTGCAGCCCTGAGAGTGAGGGGCTCCTTATATCCGCCTCCCAGACACCTTGCCCGCTGTCCCCAGTCCTGGCCCTGGCCCTGGCTCTGGCCCCAAGCAGTTTTCACCTTTGCCGGTGGCTCTTTCTGAATTCCTCCCTGAACAGGAGTCACGGGGAGAGCCTCCCGCGGTTTGAAGGTGCAGGATCATCCCTCAGAGCTGAGCCTTTCATCCACCAAGTGCCTCTCTCTCCCCACTTCCCCCTGCCTTTCGGTGCAGGTTTGCTCCTTCAGCACATCCTGCTCACAGCCCACCCAGAAACGGTGTCACTCTTCTTTGTGACCAGAAAGTATCTGAGGCCCAGACGGGTGAGCAGCCAGGCAAAGGTTCCTTGATAGTTACCGCGGAAGCCTGTGCCCTCCCGCCAGCGCGCCCTGGGTGGGACGGCCCAGCCCCCAGCGGTGGACCCTGCAGAGCAGGGCAGACGTCAGGCCAGAGAGCAGCTCTGGGGTGGCTCCTCGTCTTCGTTCTGGTGCCGCCGTAGTGAATTTGTTCCCGTCCAAGCTTTCCCTGTGTGGATGAGGAACGCCCCCGCCATATCAAGTAAACAAAGGATGTTGCGGCAATCAAGCCACCAGCCACTGCAGCCTCCTCCGACTGTGCACCCAGAGGGGACTCAGGATGGAGAACAGCAGGACACTGGCCCTAGAGAGCTGAGGTGCAGCCCAGAGGAATGATTCCAGTGAGCCCCGTCTCTTGCATCTTCCCAAATATAGAAAAGCACGAAATTCACTAACTTGAGATGCCTGGGTTTTCTGTGACAGTAATCTTTTGAGGTTCAGCCTATCAGGTTTTTGTTGTAACCCCCCATGTATCCTAACCCCTCCCTTACCCCTTAGGAAGTGTCCCTCAGAGCGACTGCGAGGCTGTGCTGGGGGAAGCCCTCAACCCATCCACCAAATAAACATCACTCCCAACTTTTAGGTTGCGCAGTGTTTTTCCCAGTGGACGCCTGACCCCAGCCCGAGGAGCTGAGCAGCTTCCGGGTATTCCTGTGGGGGTGGGGGAGGCCTTTTCTAATCACAAGAGTCTTTGGGGTGGCGGGGAGGAGGCTTGTTTTGGGCTTGTCCGGTGGGCTAAGGAGATGGGGTGTCGCCCCACCCACAGAGCCCTCACCGGGAGGGTCACTCATGGGTCTACTTGACCTGAGCCCATACCTCCGCCCCGTTTCCATTCTGGGGAGATCCACTGAGCTGAGCTTCAGAGAGGGCTTGCATCTGACGAGGAGACTCAGGAAAGGAAGAAGAAGACATGGCTCTGCTTGGGGAGGGAGATTTGGGGGAAGCTGTGGGGCTTAGAATGCTTGAGAATCCCTGGATGTTCCCAGTGAAACTACAGCAGGATTTGAAGCACCCAGTTATCAGTGTTTGTGTTCAGAAGACCAGGGGTTAAGGGACCTGCTAGGTTCAAAGCATCGCACAGCTCTGCTGGGCTTTGGCTGACTCGAGGCTGTTCGGGCAGTGGCTCTGCATTTGTGCAGTCAGGAGAGCCGAGTAAAGCTGAGGTCCTGAGCCTGCGTGTCTGATGCAGTAGGTCTGCCTGGAACCCCACAATCTGCGCTGCCCGCAAGCTCCCAAGGATGTGGTGGCGGGCATACCTGGAGGGCTTCCAGGGGGCTGCGGCTGGGAGCAAGTGGTGCTGGCGTTGCCCCAGGCAGTGGCAAGCCTGGTGTTTGGTTTCGTTTCTCACCAGAAGCCCTGGGACTATCCCAGGAGTTTCGTTTCTCAGCGGCTGGGGGCTGAGGGAGGGGGGAGCGAGGGGCGGTGCTGAAGCTGCTCGAAGGTAAGGAGCAGCCGGCACCTGGGGCTGGTCACAGCACTGGGAGCTGACGGGTAAGTGTCGCACTTCTTGCTCTGGGCACCATCTGACCAGTCAGGGGGCTCGGGGCATCTGGGGGACTGGCTGCAGAGATGAACGCTCGGGGTGTAACAGTAAAAATGCTCAAGATGAATAGGGATGATGACGCAATGGTGATGATAGTAATGGAAATAACACTAATGGCGGTGCTGGCTGGGCTCAGAGCACTCCTGATTCAACTTTCCCACCGACAGGATGCTCAGGCTCTTGGGTGACACATCGAAAGGCACCCCCCTCCCGAAACTGGCGGCGTTCTGCCGGAGGAGGTGGGCAGGTGGAGGAGATGCGGGCAGAGGGGGTCTCGGAGGGAGCGCGCTGGTTAAGGAGAGCGCGCTGAGAGAGTGTCACATCCAGGGCTGCGTGACCTCCAAGCGCACCCCAAACGCTGACCTTCGCTGGATGTATCGCTTTACATTTCCTGCTAACGAGTGCAACCCAGACAGATCTTCGGCCCGTGGAATCCTTAGACGCGCATGGAGCAGGGTCTTCACCAGTCCTGCTGAAGCGAGGGGGCTGGAGCTGAGAGTCTCCGCCGGGAGGTTTAGGGACGGGAGCCGCGCTGGGAACGGGAAGGGCGGGCGGAGAGATGAGGCATGCGCAGAAGGGCCCTGCGCGGAGTACCCTTCACGCAGGGGAGGGGGAGATGCCCAGGGTCTCCCGTCCTCGCAGATGTGGCGCGGGGAGAGACTGCGTGGGGCGGGCACACTTAGTAGTCGGGATGGAGGGAGGGAGGACAGCCCTGGGGGTTGATGGATAACCCAGGTGCTGCCGACACCGTCCCTCCCCCCGCCTGCCCCGCCCCTCCTGCCCTGGTGACCGCTGAGCTGTGCAAGTGGGATTCTCGAAATTATTTGGTCAAATGTTACAGCAAGTTTTTGTTGGAAGTAGGGTCAAGTGATGCTAACGCCCCTGCTCCCCTGACTGTCCAGCTTAAAAAGGCTCCTAAAATGTCCTTGTCACCTTTGTGCTTTGCAACAGAGCTGCTGGCCAGGAAGTCCCCAGCCCCACTCTGCCCTTCCCATTGCAGGCAGGCCTTGCAATTCCTTCCCAGCTTCCCTTCCCCCACCGCCTGAAGCTCAGGTCGGAGCGGTTTGGTAGGGAGCACTGGGTCTAAAGAGAAAGGCGTCTCCTTTTCAGTCAGAAAATGTACACGCCAGGGAGTTTTTGAAAGGCAAACCTTCATGAGAAAAAGCAAAGCTAAGTGCCCTGCGGATTAACTAGCCTGAATTATTTTGAGCGAGTTGCAGACACTGAGTCTGGCACTTCCTCTGACTTGCTCGGTGGGTGGTCCTTGTCGGGGCCTGTGGTCACTGACTGCTCCCTCCCATCCCTGCTTCTTCTGTGGACTGGGCCCAGGAAGCTTTCTTAGGAGGTTAGGCTCCCCCTGGGAAACCTTCTGATGCCCTCCCCGCCCTCCCGGGGATTTGCCAAGACACTGCTGAGAGATGGGCTCTGGGTGTGGGAGCCACAGGGGAGCTAGCCCTCTGTGAAATCTGCAGGTGGGGAAGGGCCATCCAGACAGCCACCCCCGTGGACCGTGGGAACCTGAGCGGGCAGACCTGCCCTGGGCGAGAACGGAAAGAACCCACAGCGCCTGGGCACCTTCTCCCCATCCCTACCCCAAACTTGGGCCTGAGGAAGAGCCTGGCACAGCCACCCCACCAGCGACCACTGTGGGTGTGCAGGCCTGAGGAAGGTGGGGTTGGGGAAGGAGAGATTCCGTGCGCTGTGCCTGCCCGGAAGCTCCCTGCAGCCTTGTCTGCAAACACCAGGCGTGGGTGAGCAGTTTTCGGCAGAGGGCTGAGGGTCTCAGGGCCAGAACTGGCGAATGCACTCTGCTCAGTTAGACAAGTGCCCCTGGAAGCCAAATGCAATGAATATGGAGGAAAGTGATTTTCAGTACTGAGATTGCCTTGCTCCTGAAATCCAAAGGGATTTTCAAAGATGACCCAAGACAAGTACAAACGATTAAGATGTGCAGAGGAAACCCGCAAGATGGGACTTTCAGGGAATGTCATTTTGTGAAACAAACAGAGGAAGAGGGTATGCTTATGAAAAAATCCCGCGGTCCTGGAGTGGCGAGGCCTGGGGACCAGTGATGCCACCTGCCTAGGCACAGTAGGGTCAGGTGAGGTTGCTGTCTTTCACATGGGGCCGCAGCTCCAGTCCAGGAAGCCCTGGCTGCACAAGGTTTCTCCAAAGGCATGGGCGGGGACGTGGGGCTGGAGAATAACTTTCCAGATGGCCAAATTCTGTAAGTCCTCTTTAAAACTGATCGCCTTTCAAAATCACCTTTCTCCCACAATTCAATGAACAGAGGGCATAGCTCCCTCCCCTGGATTCTTAAGCAGCCTTGACCTTTCAATGGCACCAACATAGACCCCAAATTTCATACGTTTTGGGGAAGATCCCTTGAGAAGAAGCAAGGAGAGCATGAGAAAAGGAGAAAAAAAGGCTGTTGGCTCAGGCAGTGCACTGACAGCCTGCTCTGTGCCTTACAAGTCTGTCTCAGAATTTAAATATCTCAGATTATAGGAAGGACTCAGGGCACTCTGAGTCTTCCTATAGCTCGTCCCCGCTGCTTTCACAGCATCCTCAGCCATGGGGACGCAGTGTGATGAGTGCTTTCATTTATTCATCTGGGGTTTGGTGTAATTTGTACATTTTGCCTAATTTCAAGGAGGTGTAGGACAACAGCTCTGCATTTCTGGTGACTAGTCATCGTTCCATCGTCAAGTAAAAGGAAGGTATATTGCAGGTACGTGCTTTAGGGTTTTTATAGCATTTATTCAAGTCTTAAGACATATTTTTTCATTGACTTTTATCCATGGGTATTAGATGTGTAAAATTTAATATTTAGAGATTTTGGTTCCAGAATAAAATCTGAATGAATCTCACATATATGCATGTATGTATTTTGGATGCAGACAAGTGAGACCCAGTGGCCAATGAAGTGCTTATAAAGTCAAATGAATGACATTAAGACACAGTTCTTTGGGGGAAATGAAACCAAACTCTGAAGTCGAATATCAAAAGGAACACAGGAAATGACTTGGAGCTCATATTTTTTTAAAATATAGGTTCGAGTGTTAAATCATCATAATATTTAGAATCCGTCGTCTCCATTGGAAAGAGCTTTATAATACTTTTATTTTTACATGTAAATTTTAAAATGCATCAGAGATTTCATCCTTTGCCACAATTTACATTTATGGTGAAAACTCTTTTGACGTACAGTGTAGAATCGTGACGGGACCTGCAGAACTTCAAAACCTCTTTTTGGGGTCTGGAAGCATACATGCCCTTGAGGAGAGTCGAGCCAGGAGAGAGCATTTGCCCTCATCTGACATTTGGCTCCGTGGAATTGTCCTGTCGTTGGTTTATCAGTCAGCAGGGAATGAATGGGCCCCGCTGTGTCCCAGCGTGTCCCCTGGGGGGTTTGGCTCCGTGACTGAAGGTACCTGTCTTCTGAGTTGTGCTGATGCTCACCTACTTGATTTTAAGCTGATCCAGTAAAGGAAGAAGATGGTTTATTCTGACTCGGAAAACAAAGAATTTGATTCAGCTTCTGCATCCAGTCATGCGTCACTAAATGGAAATGATGACATGGTGGAGAAAAATCAGGAAACAGTAAGTTGATGCCTGAAAACCACTAAGTGCGTGGACACGAGCTGTGTCCATCTGAGGGCTGCCGGTGCGGACAGCGACGCCCTGGCCGCCCGGGGCTGCCTGCTGCCACATCTCTCCTGGGCAGGATGTGGGTGCAAATGCTCTCAAGGAACTCATGCTGCTTGGGCCCTTCTTGCAGCCAGATGTAGCCAGTGTTTTGCTTTAGCTGATGCTGGTTGGGATTGGATTTTGTTCTGGGAGAGCAGGCAGGGTGCTGAATGGCTGGTGTAGGAATTGGTCCCGCGCAATGGGTCCAAGGAGCCCTGTGTTCTCACATGCATACGTCGTGGTTCAGTCTCCAGCGCAAAACTCTGAGGTGTCCCTGTGACCCCCCCTCACCGTGAAGCCACCTGATAGCTTTCTTCCCAAAATCACGTCACATGTTTGCGGGAAGCAAACTTGGCCTCCGGAATCAGTGCAACCCGAATCTGACCCGAGTGCTGCCACTTTCCTCTTTATGAGCTTGGGCGGTTATTTCTCCCTTTAGACGCCTGGCTTTTCATCTCTAAAGTGAGGAAGATTTTAGGATTTACTTTGTGTGGCTTTTGGAGGACTCGGGTACAGGCTGGGCGCTTAGAAAGAGCTCTGTATCTTGCTGTCATGTGTTGTAAAGCTGTAGCTCTTCAGCCCTTTCTAGGTGACTCCATGTTCTTAACCAGTGTTTAACACTATTTTAAACTATATTAGAAAGCACAGTGAAGGGCGTAGAAAACTGAGAAGGACCCGCACTTTGCGCCCCCCGGTGTAACTGTCGTCTCCTGCCTGGCCGTGCCGGGCCCGGGGCAGTCGGAACCGCCCGGCTCACACTCACGCGTCTGGATGTAGCTGGGCCTCCTCCAGCAGCTAGAGCAGGCGTGTCCTGGGCGCAGCAGCCCCACTTCTAGGTGCAGAGCTTGGTCCTCAGAGTGTGGCCCCCAGACCTGCAGCATCAGAGTCCCCGGGGAAGCTCAGAGTGTAAATGAGCACCCTCACACATTCTGCCCCCGGACCTAGTGAACTAGACATTTCCGAGGCGGGGCCCGGCATCTATGCTTTACCAGACCCTCCAGGGGATTCTCCTTTGTGCTAAAGTTTGAGCAGCACTTTGCCATGTTCATACAGCGTCGAGTATGCACAAACCCGGAGTCCCCCCCGGGGGGAGTGCGTGCACAGGTCGGCCCGCCCGTGCGGCAGGGTTCCCAGGAGCAGCGCGCGGACTCAGCTGGCGTCCAGGCGACCAGGGTGGCTGAGTCTAACCACCAACGCTGAACCCTAGAAGCACGTCCCGGAAGAGGTATACTCTGTGATCCCACTTATATGAGGTTCCCCAGCAGGCAACCGTGAGCCACGTACTGCTCAGCGAAGGATGGACTGGGGGTGAGAGCTGCGCTGAGGAGCAGGAAGGAGGTTCTCACAAGCCCTAGAGCAGAGCGCCCCCTGGGGGTGAAGGGGATTCAGGAGGAAGGGGCCTGGGGAGGGGAGGTGGAGAGTCCTCAGCGCTGGGAATGCCGGCTTTCTCAAGCCAGCTGGCTGGTACTTGCATTTTTGCCAATTCTCGCTCATGTGTTATAAACTCTTGTGAATGGGCGGTACAGAAGTGAAAAGGAAAGGCCCCCACGAGGAGGACTGGGACTGAGGCCGCTGGCGAGTGTCAAGTTTCAGCCAGGTTTCTGCGGAGAGGCCATGGGCGGCTGGGCCCCAGTCCTTTCTTAAGTGTTGTTACTGAGAACAGTTGTAGAGGGCACTTGCTACAAATGGCAAAGAGGACGGTATTCACGTGTATTGCAATAGGGGAGAAAGACTGAGCTCACCGTGGATACCAGGAAAGTTGGGGGTGGGGGGCAGTGCGCAGGGTGGGGAAAGGGAAGAGTGGGGGTGGGGAGAGGGGAGAGTGGGAGTGGGGGGAGGGACCTGATTAGCTCGCAGGGGTGACGGGGTGCTGGATGAGCTGGCTTAGCTCCATTCCTGGCTATGTGTGGGTGCAGCAGGCCAAGGTGGGGCCTAGTGGAGAGGAAGGCTCACAGGAGCCCCACTGAAGTTCACTCAAGGAGCCCCTGTCGGGGGTGCCCCCTTCTCTGCTGAGTGTTGTCAGCATTCCCTGCAGATGAGATGGGGTGCTCAGACATTCCGTAAGGAGGGGGTTCTCAGCTGGGGGCACTTTTGCCCCTTGGAGCACCTGGCAACGTCTGGAGGCATTTTCGTTGCCACAACTCGGAGTGAGCGGTGGACAGCGGCCAGGCGCGATGCCAGCCCTGCTGCAAGGCCCGGGACGGCCCCACCGCAGACACGTCTCTGGTCCGAATGTTAGTGCCTTCTCACCATGATCCGAAGGGCTGTTCTAGCAAAAGTGAATTAGATTACAGCAAACACACAAAAATTGAAGTTGGAAAGAAAGAGGCCAATGTCAAAATGATTGTTTCACATTTTCTTTTCAACTGAGGGTGTTTGTTTGCTTGTTGCTGAGTTGTGAGTGTTGTCACGTGTGCAGAGCCTTTGTCAGATGCAGGCTTTGCAAATATGTTCTTCCTGACTGTGGCTTGTCTTTTCATTTGCTTAACAGCGTCTTTTGAAGATCATACATTTTCAATTGTGGTAAAGGCCAATTTACCAGGTGGTTCTTTTATGGGTTGTACTTTGGGGCCATGTATAAGAAATCTTTGCCCAACCCAGAGTCAGAAAGATTTTTCTCCTGTGTTTTATTCTGGAAGTTCTGTAGGTTTAAGTTTTGCATTTCGGTCTATGATCTGTTTTGAGTTATTTTTCGTGTATGATGTAAAACACAGATTCACGGTCATTTTTTCTGCATATAGATAGTCAGTTACCCCAGTGCCATGAGTGGAAGGGATTACCTTTGTTCCGCAGCATTGCCCTTGCACTGTGGTCAAAACCCAGTTGTTCACGTACGTATCAGTTCATTCCTGGAACGTGTGCTCTGTTCCGTTGATCTCTTTCTCCATTTTTGCACCAGCCTCACAGTGTTTTGGTTGCTACAGCGTTGTAGTAATTATGGGAATCAGGTAGTTTGAGCCTCCAGCTGTGTTCTTCCTTTTCAGTGTCATGTGCCGTTGTAGGCGTCTGTAGACTTTTTATGTTTACCTTGCTTGTTAATATGATTAGACTTGGAAAGATCACTTTGCTTTTTGTTTTCCACATATATTTGTCTTTTACTTAATTTCTTCTATCCTCTTTTGAATTAATCCTGCCTTCTTTTGAATTAATCAAGTTTTTGTGAGTGTGTGTGTGTGTGATTCCATCTTACCTCCCTTATGGACCTACTGAGTGTAATGGTGTCAGGGAACACATTGTGCGTCTTTAACATATCAAATGTGCCTTCTGATGCTGCTCTGCTTCTTCACGTGCAACGTGAGAACCTTACATTAGCGTGCCTCCATTTCTGTCCTCTCACCGTTCATGCTGCTTTTATCATGACAGTTAATTTTACTAATATATTAAACCCCACTGTATATTGTCATTACTTTTGTTCAAATAGTGAAATGTCTTTTGAAGATATTTAAGTAATAAAAAAGTACATTTGTCACTGCTTGTGATGTAAGTTTTTTGGTGTGGATTCAGATTTTACTCAACGGCCCTTTCCCTCCAGTTGACCATCCGTGTTGCCGTTCCCTGTAGGGCAGGTCCGCTGATGACGTAGTCACTGACCCGTGTGCGTCCAAAGCAGTGCTTCGTCACTTTCCTCCCGGGGAGATCTTTTTGCTCGGTGGGGAATCCTAGGTTGATGGTTTTCGTCAGCACTTTAAAAACGCTGTGCCACTGTCTTCCGACTTGCATTGTTTCCAGCGCGGAATCTGCTGTGAATCTCACTTGTGCGCCTCTGCGTGTAACCTGTCATGTTCTGGCTGCTTCACACACTTTCCCTTTATCTCTGGCTTTGAGCAATTTGTCGGTCATGTGCCCCGATGTCACTTACTTTACGTTTTTTATGCTTCTGGTTCGTTGAGCTTTTTGGATCTTCAGGTCAATAATCTTCACCAGGCTTGGGTAAATTCTAGCTGTTATTTCTTCAAACAGTTATTTCTGTTTCAGTCCCACTCTCTTTGGGGAACCCGAATCACCTGTATATTTGAGGCTGATTGAATTGTCCCTCTCTGGAACATGACCTGCAGATATGACAAAAGTCTCCACCTGTCCTCCCCCAGGGGCCCGAGAACAACCTGTACAGCCAGTACGAGGAGAAGATTCGGCCGTGCATCGACCTCGTCGACTCCCTGCGGGCCCTGGGCGTGGAGCAGGACCTGGCCCTGCCCGCCATCGCCGTCATCGGGGACCAGAGCTCGGGCAAGAGCTCCGTGCTGGAGGCGCTGTCGGGGGTCGCCCTTCCCCGAGGCAGCGGTAAGCCCTTGGCCTCGTGTTCCTCCGCCGAGGCTGCCGCGACAGAGCACCTCAGAGGGCGGTGGAAGCGCGAGCGGCATAGGGCTCAGCGCTCTGGAAGCTGAGAGCCCGCGCGCGAGCTGGCGGCGGGGCGCTTTCTCCCGAGGCCTGTCTCCGCGGCTCACAGAGAGCCGTGTCCTCCTTGTGGCTTCACGTGGCCTCTTCTCTGCGTGCAGCCGTGTCTGGCTTCTCGTCCTCTTTTTATAAGGATGCCAGGCATGTTGCTAGGGCCCCACTTTAGGACCTCGTTTAATGTTAATGACTTCTTTAAGGAGAGACGCCCATCTCCAAGTACAGTCGCGCTGGGCGTGCGGGCTTCTACTGAGGACGTTGTGGGGGATGGAATTCAGGCAGTAACCCCCCCTCATCGCAGAGTGTGGACTGTCTGCAACCTGCAGGGTGGAGGGCTGGTGAAATGTATGTGGGACCCCAGCCTCGAATGCTCTGCATGTTGCTGCCTTTCCTGAGCCCCTTCCCAGGAGGTGACCCTCCGTCCGGGGGTAAAGGTTAGTGCTCTGGTTAGGGTGCTGCTTGAGCTACGAGGCCAAGGATCAGGGAGGCCTCGAGGGATGAAGGCCGACCTGGCTGGGTCTTGAAACACAGGTCAGATGTGAAGGCGGGTGGGACCTGGAGTTGTTAGCAAAGGGACGTTGTGAGGTGGCCTGGTGAGGGGAGTGGGCCTTCCCGATAGGAGCGGGCTGTGTGCGCCTGGGTGGTGGACGATGTCTGCAGACGTTTGGGGTTTCCCACTGCAGTTTGCCTCCTGAGCTGATGGAGACCGCGGGGTGGGGGAGCAGGAGGTCTAGCGTAGTGGCTTCATGCCTCAGTGAGCCAAACGCCACCTGAAATGCCCAGTCAAGATGCGCAATCTGGAGCCCCTCCAGAAGGAGCGCGGCGGGCTGTCAGAGGGTGCGAGCAGCAGGTGTGCAGTTTCAGCGGTCTCCCCAGATGACTGTACGGAACTCGGAGAGCCACTGATGTCAGGCCGCCGTACAGGACCGTGAAGAATATAGATCTGACGGGAGCGACCTCCTAGGTATTGTTACGAGATGTCCTCTGGTGCTGAAACTGAAAAAACTTGTGAACGAAGATGGATGGAGAGGCAAAGTCAGTTTCCGGGACTACGAGGCCGAGATTTCAGATCCTTTGCAAGTGGAAAAGGAAGTCAATCAAGGTAAGTGTCCCGTGTTCATCACTTATTTGAACATCTGGTCAACTGGGTGACCTGGGTGGGATCGCCCATCGGTGTTCCCACTCTCTCCTTTCTGGGCTTGTCCTGGTCCTTGGGGCACCCTTTCCTTTCCTTCCTCCTTTATATGAGGCCCCCAGCTCCCTTGTATGTTCTCTTCTTTTACTTTCATTGTGACCAGTGTTTTGACAGCGACCTGTATTCAATACTTTGTAATGGCTTCTACTGGAAAATAATAGGAAAAGGAATATACATATATATGTGAGTGTGTGTGTGTGTGTGTGTGTGTGTGTGTGTGTATAAATGAATCAGTACGCTATACACCAGAAATTAACACATTGTAAATTGACTATAATTCAATTTTTAATATTGGGGGAAAAATACCAGTGCCTTGGGCAGAATCTGATCTCAGTGATTTATTGCTTAGTATTTATGTAAGCATCTGAACATAATGTCAGGTTTGAAGCTTGTGTTCTAATACGGAGGACTTCTCCTGTATTCAAGGGCTCCCCGACTGCACAGATATGATGGAAGAGGCATCAGGGTGCGGGGTGGGGGAATCCCCTTTCCTGTTAACTTGGTAAAAAGGCATTCCAAAATGCTGACTGCATCCTTGCTGAATCCCGCTCAGCACTGGAGGTTCTTTTCCCCCAGGAGCGTGATGTGAGCATTTGCACAGTCCTAGCTGCAGCAGATTTATGGCAGCTCCCAGTAAATGCAAACCACGGGGATTAGTTTACCAGTCTGAAACACCTGAAAGGAGAGCAGGTCCAGCAGATAGGGACAAAACAATGATGCACTTAGCTGCTGCTACGTGTAAGTGAGATGAGCACACAACTTTTCCTTACTGACTTTAATTTCTTCCTAGCATGTCACATAATTCAATTCCAGTCATTTGAGAAATGACATTAACTGATATCCAGCAGTAGGAAAGTGTGGGTCTGACTCATGTAAAGATGGAAGCACTGATGATCTTTTATTGGCTGTTCTGCAAAATTTAAATAAAGATATAATCAAATGTTACTGTGTGTTTTGGGGATTACATTGCCTGCCTGGTGCAGAAAAGTCGAAATCACAGTGCGTATCAGTTAGCCCTTGCTGTGTAAGAAAACAAGCTCAAAGCCTTATGGCTTAGAAGGGTACATTTCTTGTGATTCAGAGGGTCAGCCGGGCAGTTCTTTCCCTCTGGGCTATCTTGGCTGCGGCCAGCACTCTAGGACCGCCTCAGGCACTTATCCCAAGGCTGGGCTGGAATAACCAGGACTTGTATCCCTGTGGTCTGTTACCCTTCAGGAGGCTGGGCGGGGCTTTGTTACGTGGTGGTGGAGCAGTTCCAAGCAGCGAGCCCAATGTGTAAGCACCTGTGAATGTCTACTAGAATATGTTCTGTAATGTCCTATTAGCCAAAGAAAGTCACGTGATTGAGCCCAATTTGAAGGAGCAAACTCCCTGCATGGGACAAGTAGCAGTCACCCTGTGAAGCAGCAAGCTTCCCCGATGGGAGGGAATATGACACTATTTGTGCAAGCGAGTTACTAACACAGGGGTTTAAAGAATGTTCCAGTTTTACTTCTCGCTCTTGTAGAAGTCTGAAGGTGGGCAGACCACAGGTGGTGTGGGGGTTCCAGGGTCAGGAACCCAGACTCCCATCTGTTCTCTCTGTTCTGTGTAGCCTGCAGTCCCAAGGCTGCCTCGTGATTCAGTCAGCAAGTCTCCATTCGGGTCAGCTGGACATTGGCAATGGCACATCGTATCTTAAGCACATTTTCTGGAGGTTGCACGTAGTGTCTTCACATCTGTCCCACAAGCCCCCCTGAATCTCATGACCACGTCTCCGGGAAATAGATTTGAGGGAAAAACTCAGCAGATTGGCCGCACATACCACTGTTGTTATTGTTTCCATTCTGCGTCCTTGACTGCTAGGAATCATACCAAAAATACGTTCTCAGTGTAGACAGTGGTAATGTAGTGTTAGCTAACGATCTGACGAACTGGATTCATATCTTGAAATGTCATTACTCAGGAGGACGTGGCAAAATGAAATCCCTCAAGGGACTCCCAGCAGCTAACGTTCATCTTGCCCGAGCCAAGCACATTCCCCTCTGTAATATTCGACGTCATGTTTCAGGAACCACCATGTATTTTTATTTGCTTTAATTTTACTTGGTTGTTAAGTTCCTACTGCATCCATGGGGGCAGTTAGGTGTGACAGCAGAACTTACCGGCTCTGCTCAGGTTAGGACTGGTGCCGCTGGGTGTCATCTTTAGAGATGTTTTCACTGGATCCCTCTGCAGACAATTCTAGCCAATGGCAGTGACAAAACCGAGTTATCTTTTGAAGCCCCGTTTTGCTCTAGAAAAGGGAATCTGCTCCAAACAGGCCTTATCCGTGAATCACAGCGGGTGGAGGTTGCTTTCAGAGGATTCGCTGTAATGAGAGATTCCATCCTAAGCTCTATTCAGATTTTCTTGTTTGCTCTTCTCCAGCCCAGATTGCCATCGCTGGGGAAGGAGTGGGAATCAGCCATGAGCTGATTACTCTGGAGGTCAGCTCGCCTAACGTCCCGGATCTAACCCTGATAGATCTTCCCGGCATCACCAGGGTGGCCGTGGGCAATCAGCCACACGACATTGAATACCAGGTGAGACTTCAAGCTGCATCCTGGCCTGGGCACTCACGCATCAGTCAGATCAGGACTGAGTTTGAAGAGCGGGTGACAGGGGTTGTCATAGGGAAACCTACGAAGTTTGTGATGGTCGAAATCTACTCCACCAGGATAGGAGGAAGCTTCTGTGGAAAGAGGGAAATAGGTAAAGTTGGAAGTGCATTTTGTGGTTTGTTTTTGCTGACAGTGACATGTTGTCACATACCTAAACTGGCACTTTTCAGGAAGGGGGTTCATGTGGGAAGGGACAGCATGGGCACAACTATAATGCTGCTTCTGACTCAGGGAACCTCATTCTGTGGAGTAAAGATTTCGGGAAATGCAAGCAGCTCTTCTGGCATCTTGTTTTTCATCGTGATCATCAGCTTTGAGGTCTGAGGAGATAATTAATGAGCTAAAACCTCACAGTTTTCCCTGACCTCAGAGCTCTCTTTCAGCCACAGAGAGCTCAGTTTCTCCGGCTTGGAAAGTGCCACCAGGCTTGTGTCGCGGACTCATTTCTCTGTAGTTGCTTCTTTGGGGGAAATACCTCTGGGACAGGGAGGGCCTGAAGCTAGTACGAGGGAAGGACCTGTCTTAACTCTCATACCCTCTCATTTTCCAACAGATCAAGTCTCTCATCAGGAAGTACATCCAGAGGCAGGAGACGATCAACCTGGTGGTGGTCCCCTGTAACGTGGACATCGCCACCACCGAGGCCCTGCGCATGGCTCAGGAGGTGGACCCCGATGGGGACAGGACCATAGGTAAGAAGAGGGAAGAGTCTAAACAGTGGTAGGCGGCTCGACAGCAGAAAAGCATCCGTTGAATGCAGTGGTTGTTTCTTGGCCCCCAGGCAGGTGGGGGACTGCACCCAGCAGGTGAGGAGCACTTGAGAACCCACTGAGGCCAGATGAAACGGGCCACATCTGACTCCTGTTGGCCGTGTGTTGGCTCGTGGTCCTTGTCTAGCTGCTTATACTAGGCCTGGTGGGCTCGGGGGGCAGAGCGAAATCAGGAAGCAGTTATATCCGTTGACAAGGCATTTGAAGCACTACAGCCCGAGTGTCCCGGACAGCTGAAAGGACACAGGAAGTGTGACGTGTCCATGCGCTGCTAGAGCCGTCAGCCTTAAAAAGGAAGGACGTTCTGACACGTGCGCCAGTGTGCATGGACCTTGAAGACATTAGGCTCAACGAAATGAGCCAGTGCGAGCGCACAGACCCGTGGGACCCACTTTCATGGCGGATGGAGAGGAGTCAGGTTCAAAGAGACACAGTCGAGTGCGGGGAACGGGCGGGGGAGGAGGCAGCTGCTGGTGGAGACAGAGTCTCAGCTGTGGGAGCTGGAAGGTTTGGAGGCGGACAGGAGAGCGCGCTGCACCGCAGTGCGAGAAAGGCTTAGCGCCCTGAGCTGCTCACCTAAAAGCGGTTAGAATTGTCAATTTTATGTTTAAAACCTTGCATTTGGCTGTGAACAGTGGAGGACCTGAGTCCAGGGGCTGAAACAAATGGAGATTTATCCTCACACAGAAGAAGTAACCTGGGCAGAGGCCTCTCCCCTCTCTGCCCGTGGGTGGTGAGCCTTCAGGACCGGTCTCTCCTCCACCCTCAGCCGTGGTCCTGACTCCTCCCTCGTCCTGCCGCGCACCAGGCCCGGGGCGAGAGTCTCTCGGCCAGGGCAGCAGCTGCCAGTGGACCCGGGAAACCTGAGGGTTCGATCTGTCCTGGCCTCACTAGCATTCAGCCTGGGCCGTCACCCAGGCCCAAAACCCGGAGGGGTCCACGCGTGCTGCAAGGCTGTGCCACTGCCGTCTTGTGGTACCCAACGTCTGAGCATGGGTCTCTGCGTTTTCCTTCTGCAGGGGGCCCCACAAATGATGTAGCTGGTCTTGGCCCGTCCTGTGTTTCTCAGAATGTGCGCCAGGCCCCACATGCATCAGAAATCACTGGAGAATTTGTAGAAACACAAGTCCCTGGCTCCCACTGAAAGTCTAAGGCTGATCCCTGGGGAGGGCCTGAGAGTCTGCATTACAGGGCTCACCTGAAGGCGGTTCAGCTGCCCGGGGAAGTGAGAGCAGTGTCGTAGACAGTGGCCTCTTCCACTGGTCGGAAGGGACTCAGAAAGGCCAGGAGATGCTGCCGTGTCTCTGGGTGATGTGTGCATGAGGAGAACCCACAGCCAGGTGTCCTCACAGCAGCAGGGACTCGCACCTTTGTCCTGCTGGCCCCATCGTCTGCCCTCCAGCAAGGGTGGGAGGAATCCGGGGACCAGGGGACCGTCCTCCCCAGGGCCGGGAGCTCTGCTCACTTCTCACTGTGGGAAGCTTTGGGCGCTCTCTAATCGGAGGTCTCTGGCCTGCAGGAATCTTGACAAAGCCTGATCTTGTGGACAAGGGCACTGAAGACAAGGTGGTGGACGTGGTACGAAACCTCATCTTCCACCTGAAGAAGGGCTACATGATTGTTAAGTGCCGGGGCCAGCAGGACATCCAGGCCCGGCTGAGCCTGGCCAAGGCCCTGCAGAGGGAGCAGGCCTTCTTTGAGGACCACACACATTTCAGGTACGTGCATCAGTGTCTTCCTGAGGCTAAAACAAAATCACGGACCTCCATCCTCAGGGGGGAGGATGGATGCCGTCCAAAAGCAGATACTGAGCGTAGTCGTGTGCGTTTGTTCCTGGACAGTAACCTCAGAATTTGCTTTAAATTCTCAAGGAAGAATTGACAACATGTTGCAAAAGGCAAATTTAAAATTCAAAATAAGAAAGAGACTTTCTGCCATAATTTAAATAGTATAGTTCTCAAACCAGACTATAAATGTAGGTGCAACAGAATAGGTGGAAAATCCAGAAATTGACTCAGATTGATATATTTGGTCTTGGATAAATGTGGCATTTCAAAGCCCTGGGCTACAGCAGTTTATCCATCAGTGGCTTTGAGATCATTGTGTAATATTTGGGAAAAATTTATTGTGCCCCTACTTAGTATGGGATACCAAAATAAATATCAATTGAAATTTAAAATTAAATACAAGAAAGACACCTTAAGCATCCCAGAGGAAAACAGAGGTGGAGAGTTTATAATCCCATATCTTGCTAACTGTATTGCCGAAAACAAAATTTTTTAAAAAGGAAAAAAGACTTTTAAATTGGTTAGATTTGAAATAATGAGAAGATGTTGAGTTGATGGTAAAGGAGGGGTGTGGGCCTTCACCTCTGCTACTGGGAGCATGTGCTGTGGTCACATGCGAGCCAGTCTGAGCAGGTGTATCCTCGAGGCTGAGTTCTACTTCTGGGAATTCTACCCAGGAAAATACAGGGATGTGTGTAGTCCTGTAGGCTAAAGGGTGTTCGGCACAGATTTGTTTTTAATCATGAAAATTTGGAATCTAAACGTTGGAAATCGTGGGGTTTGTATACATGAACCAGAGTAAGAGACTGCAGACTTTGCAAGCATTCGAGAGCTGTGTCAATCAGATGCCAACACAAAGGTGCATATAGATGCTGAGAACAAAGGGACACAGTCACTGAGAGCCCTTGTGTGCAGACATGCACTCGTGGGTGGAGACCCACGTGCTTTGTCACCGCATCACACTGAACTCCCCCAGAAGCCTGCAGAGACACGTGCTTCAGAAGAGACACCTGTGCACTCGTGTTCGCAGCAGCGTTCTTCACAATAGCTACCGCGTACAAACCACCTGCGTGTCCGCTGACAGATGCCTGGAGAAACAAAATGTGGTCCATCCAGACAGTGGACTCGGCCTGAAAAAGGAAGGAAATTCTGACACAGGCTGTGACACAGATGAACCTGGGGGACAGTGTGCTCAGTGAAATAAGCCAGTCACAAAAACACAAGCCCTGTATGATTCCATCACACGAGGTCCCTGGAGGAGTCAGCGTCACAGAGACAGAGAGTGGAAGGATGGTTCCCCGGGTCTGGGGGCTGGAGGTGGGGAGCTGCTGCTGATGGGTCAGAGTTTCAGTTGGGGAAGAAGATTTGGTTCTGGAGGTGGGTGGCGGTGATGGTCGCACAACAATGTAATTGCACTTAATACCCCTGAGTGTGCACCTACACGTGGTTAAATGGTGGATTTTATGTTATGTATATGGTGGATTTTATGTTATGTATATTTTTACACAGTTTACAAAATCGACAGGGGTGGAAACTGAAAGGGAGGTGTCCGTGTACTACCACAAATCTGCCTGAAAATTCACGCCTCCTGGCTTGAATCCTTCATCCTCAAAAGCCCTTTAAAATGGAGGAAGCCCTGTAACCGCTCAGCCGGTGAACACAGATTTGAAAGCGTGAGAGGAGAGCTTGGCTTCCTCCCTCCCAGCGCCCGAGGTCTCAGTTCTCGTCCTGGGGAAGGTGCGCCCCCTCGTTCAGAGTGCACCCCACACCTGTGTAAACACACGTCAGTACATTTTCATGAAGCCCGGGGCCGAGATGCATCGTGTACTCAGAAGGGCGTGCACGTTATGAACACACAGCTAGAGGACACTGTATCTTTATAAAGACCGGTTCTCTAGGCTGATGTCCTGAGTCAGAGTCAACGTCTCAGCTGGGCGGGATCATTCTATACCATTTTTGAAATACCCAGCATCACTAAAATTCAGCCCTGGTTCCATGCGCCCCAGTTCTGAGCACTTCCTGGGCACTGGCAGCAGGACAGCGCACCCCGTGGGGAGGACCTGGAGTTGCCGTGGCTTCTCCCGGCAGCAGGGAGCAGGCTTGCGTCGTCCTGGCCGGACCCAGGTGGACGTGTTCGCTGTCTTCTCTTGCAGGGATCTTCTGGAGGAAGGGAGGGCCACGGTCCCCCGCCTGGCGGAGAAACTGACCGCAGAGCTCATCACACACATCTGTGTAAGCGCACGCAGAGCGGCCCGTTCTCTGAATAGAGTCCCGCAGGCGCGAAGCTGGGCCGCGCTGGTCGCTCACTGCGACCTCCTGGGGGCCTTAGTGAGGCGCAGGGCACCCCGATGCGGCGTGGGCTCCCCAGGTGGTGCGGACGTTGCCCGTCAGAGGCCCACACGCTGAGTGGGATGCTGATGGTGCGGACGCACTTGGCCTGGGTGAAAACTAGACTCTCCGAGCACGGCACCACCCGCTCCTTTCTCACTGCCAACCGCTGTCATGGCGTCGGGGTCGCTGTGACGGTCGTGTGGGCCACTTCTGAGATTTCTCTGTGGTCCTTTTCAAATCTGCCTGGACAGAGTCTCTTGCTTTTTCACATTTACAAACCTTTTATACGATGTCTTTGCTCGTATTTCTGTCTTTGTTTTCACGGGATGATTCCAACGTCGGCAGCCGGGTTCTCCCAGCCGTCCCCAAGGGACTTGGCTGGAGTTGGGACTGTGAGCCTCTCTTTCCTGGAACCTGGTCTGAGGGTGTGTGTGGGGGCCTAGGTTCAAAAGGGCTTCTGCAGGGAACACCGTGTTTGTTTCTGCCAGGCCCCGGGGAGGCCCTTTAGTGTTTCTGAATCACGTTAGATTTTCAGCCTGAGTTTGGGGACACTTTAGGGAGTGTGACGTTGAAAGTGTAGATGTGTTTGAGTGCTGGCTTGTGGTTACAGATTCCCAGGGGAGACTTTCTCTCCCCTCCTCCCAGCCCCGGCGTTCAGGCCAGGAGTGGGGCCGGACGGCAGGGGTGTTCCTTGCTGACCGTTACAGTGAGAGCGGAGCTGGCTGGGGTCCCGGCTGCATGCAGGACTCCCCACCTTCAGCAGCCCACTGGGCATTTAGCCCTTCCCCCGGCACCCTGGCACCTGAGTCACTGGGCACCCACTGTCACCTGGCCTTGGAGTTCTGTCTCTGACCTGCCCCCGCCAGCTCACTGACACATTTAAAGGGGTGCTTGTGACCCTCAGGCCAGCAGTTTGAGGTGTTTGCGGTTGGCGGGCAAGCCAGCAGGTGCAGTCACCATGTGATGAGAGACAGAAGTCCCTGATAACTTTTAATCGGTTAACAACAACCTACAAATGTTGAATTTCAAATTATTCCGATGACCACTTTTTCAGGACCCACTAGACACACGGGTTTTGTTAGTCCCCCTGAGGACAGTTTATGCCACAGGCTCCCAGAGGGACGTGGTCCTTGTGTTGCTGTCACAGGACCTGGAGGCACGCAGCATGGCTCTGAGGCTGCTTCCATAGGAGCGGGCAGGGGGGAGGCCTGATGGGCAGCAGTTCCTGCTCCCACGCCCCCCTCCTTTGGGAACATCTGCCTTCTAGAGGGGCCAGGAATGGAGCGCCCTGGGTCACTGTCCAGCACCTGCAAGGGAGCCCCGGGCCTCTGCTCATCCCGCTCACATCTGTGTCTTCCCGTTGTTTTCTGTTCTCAGAAATCCCTGCCCCTGTTAGAAAATCAGATAAAGGAGAGTCACCAGAAAATATCAGAGGAGTTACAGAAGTGTGGCTCCGACATCCCGGAAGATGAAAGTGGAAAAATGTTCCTTCTGATAGAGGTGAGTGTTGCCAGGGGACCAAGCTGCAGACTCGTGCGTCACTGTGCGGAAAGGGGTCGTGTTCCTCGGGCACGTCTGTCTTCACTCCCCCAGAGCTAATCCAGGTCACTCTGCCCCTTTGGCACCAAAAAGGGGCCGGGCTTAGGGGACCATCCCACTGCTGCCATTGGCTCCTCATCAGGGGGACCCTTGAAGGCAGGGAGGGCGGGAGGGGGTCATCCGCTGCCAAAGCCTCTTCTCTCCCCTCTGCCCACGAGCCCCTCAGGCAGGAAAGAGGGACTCGCCCTCCGCTTCATGCATGCGACCCCCAGACCACCTTGCTCATATTTGGAGTATCTGCCCTTATCCGTGTGTTTTTCTTCTTGACAGAAAATTGATGCGTTTAATAAGGAGATCACAGCTTTAATTCAAGGGGAGGAATGCGTGGGGGAGCACAAGTCTCGGCTGTTTACCAGAATCCGAAGTGAGTTCAGCAAATGGAGTGCTGTGATCGAAAAACATTTCCAAAAAGGTGAGCCCAGGCAACAAGGGAGACCTGGCAAGGGGGTCGAGCCCAGGGCGGGGTGGGGGTAGATGCCGTTGGTGAAGGCGTCCACGGTAAGGGGTCAGTAGTGGGAAAGTCTCATTTGCTGTTTCATATCCCTGAGTCTGGCCCGGAAGCCTCTAGTACCGATTTCAAAGGACACCCAGAGAGAAAACGCAGCCTCCCTGGCCCGTCTCCTTGGAGACGCTCAGAAGAGCAGCCCTCCGTCCGCAGAGAGCCCGTGGGCCTGGCGCGTGTGTGAGGCTCTTTGCGTTGCCAGTCGGGCTGCCCCTGAAACGGCCCCGATTCCCTCTCCCTTAACCTACCGAGGCCTTGAAGCCTGAGGCGTTTGGTGATAGATTTCACAGCCGCAGTGATGAAAGGCACAGAGAACAGCACGTGAGGTACCAGCCTCGCATCATCAAAGCCTCCAGAGTCTGAAAAAGGTAGACACTGTGATCTGAAGTTTACTTTTAATATTTCAAGACGCCTGAAGCAAATCATAGATCAGCCACTGAGGACAATATCAAGTAACTTTGCTTTTATTCAAACAACTTGGGGTGGCAGGTGTGTTCCTTATTGATTTCGGCTGACCCCAGGTTCAGATTGGCAGGCCTCCTGGGCTCTGAGTCAGGAACATGGGAAGATAAATCATGCAAGTTTCTACATAAAGCAGAGGTGACACCTTTGTTCCTTGCCAGAGGGCAGGGAGGGTAAGGAACAGTGCCCTTGAGGGAGAAAAGTCCGGAAAGCTCATTTCGGGGCAGTCACTTGCCCCATTTCCGTGGTCCCTGCGCTGTTTGCAGGAGCTAAATCCACCCGCGGAGAGAGGGCGGCTCGCTGCTGCGTGCTGTGCCCTCTCGTCAGCCGGGGGACCCCGTTCAAGGACGACGACAGCCCTTGACCTCCAGCGGTCCCCCGTGCACTGTCCAGCCAGGTTTTTATGGTGTAAGTGTGTAGGGCAGGCGGCCTGTGAGCTAGTGTCTCAGTTTTTAGATGCTAAACCCCTCCCAGCAACAATCAGTTACGTATCACTGGGCACCCAAATGCAAGAGAATTAACTGAAACCCCTAACTCACCCTCGAGGCAAAAGATAAACTCAAAATGGGTCAAAAACCAACAAGTATGGCTGAGACTGTAAAACTCTTAGAAGAAAACATAGGATTAGACCTTCGTGAGCAGGATTCGGCAGTAGTTCTCTTTTCTTCAGACGGGACCCCTAAAAGAGGAGCAGCAAAAAAAAAAAAAGATCATTTGGATTCATCTGAATAGGAACCATTTGTGCATCAGAGAGCGCTAGCACGGAAGTGGAAAGACACCCACAGGTTGGGAGGGAACATTTACAAATTTTACATCTGACAAGTGTCATGTATTCAGAGTATATAAAAAGCTCTACAGCTCAAGCACAAAAAACAAACAATCCAGTTTAAGGATGATCAAAGGATTGGTGTAGACATCCTTCCAAACAAGAAGATGTGCCTGTGGCTAATAAGACCATGACAAGGTGCTCAAGCTCATTATCCAGCAGAGAAATGCAAAATCAACCCACAGCGGGACGCCACCTCACACTTGCTCGGATGCCTGTCAGCAAAACGTTGACAGGGAGTGTTGACAAGAGTCTAGAGACGGCAGAACCCCCGCACCGCTGGAGGAAGAGTAATGGTGCAGCTGCTCTGGGAAGCTTTCCAGCAGTTCCTCCGGACGCTCAGCATGTGCTGCCACATGACCAGCGGTTCCATTCGTAGGTACATCCTCCAGAGAATGGACGTGTGTGTTCACATAAATGCGTTCTGAATGTCCTTGTCAGCACTGTCCATAATGGCCAAGAAATGGAAACCACCCATATGTACATCAACTGATGAATGGATAAGCAAATTGTGGTCTGCTGGTACGTATCCATTTGCTAGGGCTGTCGTACCGAGGGTCTTAAGCAACAGAAGTTTAATTTCTCATAATGCTGGAGGCTGGACGTCCAAGATCAAGTGTCAACCAGTTCGGGTTCTTCTGAGGCCTCCTGTCTTGGCTTGCCGGTGGCGGCCCTCTCCCACTGTCCTCACGTGGTCACCCTTCTGGGTGTGTCTGTGTCCTGATCTCCTGCTGTTAGGACCAGTGTTACCGGTGAGGGCTCCCCTCCTGGTCTCATTTCACCTTCACTGCCTCTTTAAAGGCCCTGTGTCCCAGTACCATCCCATTCTGAGGCACCAGGAGATAGGTCTTCAACAAACGAGTTCTGGGGAGACAGAGTTCAGCTCTCAGTGGAACATTATTCACCCCTAGAAAGGCACGAGGGACTGGCCCGCGCTACACCTCGGATGAACCTGGAGTCTGTCAGGCCGAGTGAAAGCGGTCAGGCACAAAAAGCTGCATGCTGCATGGTTGCACTTATATGGACGTCCAGATGAGGCGAATCCATAGACCTGGAAAGCTGATTAGTGGTTTCCAGGGGCTGGGGAGAGAGGGAAACGGGGAGGGACTGCTGGTCGGTACAGGGTTCCATCGCGGGATGGAGTCTTGGGGGATTAGACGGTCTCGATGGTTGCACCACTTTGTGACTATGCTGAAAACCGTACACCTTAATAGTGTGAATTTTATGGTTTGTGTATTGACCTCAGTTTTTTAAAAATGCCTGTGAGAAAGTATCTCCTGAGCAAAAGAGGGTAACCAGGTTACCATCCTTGATTTAGTAAAGAAAAGAAACCAGAGCCCTGCTGAATTTGCACCCCCTGTGGGGTTTCTCCATACTCTCGTCTGCTGAGGGGGAATAGAACTCCAGATGTATAAAGGAAAACCTAAATGTTTTACAGAGTAAACAGTGGCGCCGCCTCGGGTCAGTGCTCTAGCTCTATCAGGGCCACGGATTCATAGCGCTGCCTGCTCCTGTTCCCGCCCAGCGAGCTGTGCCGCGTCCCTGACTGCACAGGGCGTCATGGTCGTTTCTGACTTTTGAAGGGCCTGCAGGGTATGGTATTCTATGAGGCAGGTTTTTGAAAATCCAATTTGATTTGCAAAATTTCCTGCTTGAATACCTGTTCAAGAATGTGTCTTACGCTAAGTTTCTGCAGTCACCGCCCGCTTTCTGACGTCATAGCCTGGCTGTATGCTCGCCGTCTGGAGATGACTAAGGACAGTCACCTTGGGATCTGTGTCTTTACTGCAATCCCTGATTCTATGCCTATTTGAAAATCAGATGTGATTTTTTTCCCTGCCCGTCTGTATTTTCAGAAAGTGCAGAATGATCCTGTGTTTACAAACCCCCCCAAGGTTATATTTGTAAAATAACCCAGAGGCCCTCTTTCCTTCTGTAGGCTATGACGATATCTGTAAACAGATCCAGCAATTTGAAAACCAGTATCGTGGCAGAGAGTTGCCGGGGTTTGTGAATTACAAGACGTTTGAGACCATCATCAAAAAGCAGGTGGAGATTCTGGAAGAGCCGGCTGTCGACATGCTGCACAGAGTAACTGGTGAGTTCTCGGTTTTGCTTTTAGGCGTCTTATTTCTAGGGCCGGGAAAGGGCAAAGTCAAGCCAGTGCCTCCTTTTGGGGGGTTTTCAGCAGCATCAACAACCCAGCCAGTTTTCCAGATGTCAGCTGGGAGTGCAACAGCTCGTTCCAGCTCTGCCCACGCAGAGTCAGCCCGGAGCCCACAGCGTCAGGGCTCAGGCCCCGAGACTGCCCACTG
Source organism: Camelus ferus (assembly GCF_009834535.1). NCBI lineage: Eukaryota > Metazoa > Chordata > Mammalia > Artiodactyla > Camelidae > Camelus > Camelus ferus. Next base: position 4,010,871 of record NC_045696.1, read on the forward strand.
CAGGTGGCACCTGCACGGCCGCTGGCTCCTGTACTTCTGGTTGACCAGCTGTAAATCAGAGTCCCCCTGACCCCTTCCTTGGGCTTGATGATTTTCTAGAACAGCTCACAGGACTCGGGAACATGCTCGACTTCCGTTCACTGGCTTGTTGCAGAGGATTTGCTTCCTTTACCAGTTTATTATAAAGGATATTATAAAGTTCCAGATGAAAGAGATACATTGGGTGAGGTTTGGGCGGGTCCCAAGTGCAGTGCTTCTGTCCTGAGGAGTTGGGGGGAGCTCACCCTCTTGGCACATGGATGTGCTCAGCATTCTGGAAGCTCTCTGAACCCTGTCATTAAGGGCTTTTATGGAGGCGACATCAATTTTTAACTCAATTCCCAGCCCCTCACCCACCCTCCGGAGGTTGGGGAGAAGGGGGAGGTCGGACTGAATCTTCCAGGCTGCTAACCAGGGCTTGGTCCTTCTGGCGACCTGTCCCCATGCTGGAGCCCTCTAGCGCCACCGAGAGTCACCGCATTAGAACGAGAGATGCTCCTATCACCCAGGAAATTCTAGGGGACTTAGGAGCCTGTGCTGGGACCCAGGGACAAGGGCCGAGTGTGCTTCTTGTCCTGTGTCACCTCCCTCCACTCCGCTACTGTGCGTACTTCGCAGCCTCAGTGCACGCTGTTTCTTAAATCTCTGGGAAGTCAGGCTGACGATTAAACAGGTGCTCATTCTGGGAGTGTTTCTGAGGTTCTGAGGTGCTGTGTGGCCCTGGGGCGGTGTCCCTGCTGTCAGGTACGAGTAGGAAGCTGTGCCCCCCGCCTCCAGCAGAAACGCAGCAGCCCACAGCGCTGACCGCGCCCTCCCCCTACGTGCTCTGCCCCTTGGTTTCCAAGGTCTCAGCCAGTCTCTTTTCTTTGTTGCCTCCTTGGCTGACACCTTTTTCGCTCAGGCTTCAACTGTCTCATTTTAGCGCTGAGTGACAGTCATAGTCATTCATAGATCGTGCAGCCAGTGGTGGGGACAGACCCATAGCGGACCATTAGGAGGTGCATTTCTAGTAACAGTCTGCCTCTAGGCTTAAGAGCTGTGTAGCAAAATCTGCGGTTGTGTCGTGCTGACCAAGTGTGCATCCTTCATTCAGTCCTGAAGGAATTTGTAGCACTTCTCGGCTTCCAGTCACAGAAAACATGTCAAAACATTTGTATCTATATATACACACAGATACCTGCTTCTGTTTCGGAAAGCTGTGATGTGGTGTCGAAGATTTCCAAGCGCAAAGATACTGTCCATCAGACTGAGATAACATTCTGTGAGGAAGACAAATGGAAATAGGAGTTTCAAAAATAGAAAGAAATAATGTAAACTTTCTGATTGAAATCAGACCTTGTTTGCGTATTTCTTTCAAATGGAGAACGTGGCCATTTTGATTCTATGGTTGTATTTAAAAGAGTGATGTGTTTTTCTATAAACTATTGATATATTTGTAATTTACCAGAAATTACACTCTTTGCCACTGTTTATACTTGAGTTAAAATGTTTTAATGCCAAGTAAATATGCTGGGGACATTTATGTTTTAAAATTCCTCCAGGGAGTTTTTGAGTAAAACATCTCAGCTTCCCCGTTTGGAGAGAAGGGAGGTTGGAGGGAGGCGGGCGGAGGGCGCTGCTCCTGCCGCTTCACCCTCTGACGTTTCTCACTCTCTGAAGCTCCCGACCCCTTAGCAATGCTTCTCTGTCTCTCTTTCACCAGATATAGTCCGGCTTGCCTTCACAAATGTTTCAGAAAACACATTTTAACGAGGTTTTTCAACCTCCACAGAACTGCCAAGGTAAAACCAACCTTACGTTATTTTTTTTAATTAAAAAAAATGTAGGCCTGGCACTAGGGACGAGATTTCTTAGGTTAAGACTGTTGATTCTTTATCGCGTATTTGGAGAAAGAAATCGCGAAGCTCAGTAGTGACTCTAACGATGTGACCAGTGCGTCAAGAGAATCCACAAACAACATGTTGAATCACAGGAGCACGAGAGAGCCGTCCTGAGTGTAGAGCGTTGTCACGTCTGGAGAATGTGGCCCTGAGTGCGGAGGCCCACTGAGGCAGCCACGGGTAAACCTGCCATCCTTGTGGGGAGGGAGGTCAGCGGTGGAGCCTGTGCTTAGCCTGCATGCTTGTCCTGGGTCAAACCCCAGTAACTCCCTTAAAAAATGTTTTTAAGTGATGTTTCAAGAATGAAGAAAGAGAGCAAAGGGCAACGAGGCCCCCCTCCCCCGCCAATCAGCCCGGAGAGCTGAGCCGGCTGCCCTCGGAGCCTGGGTCCCTGGTCCTGCCTCGGGCACCACCGCACTTCCTCCTCCCCGTGCAGGGCCTGGCAGTGGCAGGCCCAGGTGCCGGCTGCCTTCCCACTGTCCCTCCCCCGGGGCAAGGGGGGCTGGAGGGGAGAGCTCTCTGGTGTCTCTTCTTCCAGGGGCTGCATCCATTTTCAGGGCTCCTCTCTCACCGCCCAGACCCACCCCCCCCCAAGACCCCGCCTCCAGGTGCCCTCACACTGCAGATGAGGCTTTCAACACTGAAGTTGTGCCCCTAGCACCCAGCACCCCAGCACCCCGCACTCTGGGGAAGACTGGCTCTGCCTTTCCCAAGCCGGAGCTCTTGGGGCCACTTAACCTGCCTGGCCTGACGCTCCTCACCCACAAAATGGGAGTAAGAATGACCTTCTTCCGTAGCCCTCCTACACTGCGGGTGGGAGTGCAGTTTGCTGCAGTCCTCCTGGGAAACAGTATGGACTTTCCATGAAAAAAACAAAAACAGACTTACCCTGTGCTCCAGCCATCCCACTTCTGGGCGTATATCGAGAGGGAACTCTAACTGGAAAAAATGCACGCACCCCAATGTTCACAGCAGCACTATTTACAACAGCTAAGACATGGAAGCAACCTAAATGTCCATTGAAAGATAATGGATAAAGAAATTGTGGCATATGTACACAATGGAATACTACTCAGCCATAAAAAGAATAAAATAATTCCATTTTCAGAGTCGTGGATCTAAGATTCTAAAAAAAATGCGACAACTGACTTATTTAGAAAGCAAAACAGACCCAGAGACATAGAAGACAAAATTGTGGTTATGAGGTGGGGGACGGGGAGGCAGGGATAATTGGGGAGGTCAGCATTTCCAGGTGCACACTATTATATAGAAAATAGGTAAACGCCAAAGTCGTACTGTGTAGCACAAGGAATTATATTCAACCCCTTGTAATAGCCTATAATAAAAAGAATATGAAAAGGAATATATGTATATATATATAACTGAATCACTATGTTGTGCACCAGAAATTAACACAACATTGTAAGCAAACCATATTTCTATAAAAAAAAAAAAAGGCCTCCTTCAGAAGTTTGTACTGAACATAGAAGAAAAGGTTTAGGATGCACCTGGCATCACACATCACCCTCAGTGGTACCCAGTGAAGTCTGTGGGTCCAGATTCCTTCTGGCTGAAGGGTTTCCTCCTGGCTCTCTGGCAGCCAGTTTCTCTGAACTCCAGAATATGAAATGTATGTGATTTCCCGATTTAAATCTGGCCCCCACTTATGCCTGTGAGCTCTCTGGTAGAAAAACACTCTTCCTTGTCAGATGGAAAGATTGTAAAAGAGAAAGGAGGCTGGAAATGAGACCTGAGAACAGAGCCCGCACTGGTCCCTGGCCCTGGGGCTAAGGGGTCTGGTCACCCGTGCGGCTCGGGCTTCCTGGGGAATTCTGACCTCCACCAGGGGCGGGAGCCCACCTTGGAGAAGTCCCACATCGGGCATAAATTGGCACCTGCTGGGGGTGGCCCTTGCAGAGGACTTATTTTCTTCCGACCGCTTGATTCATTCCATAGGGAAATGTTGTCATGTTTCTCTTTCGCCGTAGTCCAAAGTTGAGGACATTAAATTAGATCTAGAAAATGAAGCTGAGAAGCTGATCCGATTACACTTCCAAATGGAGCAGATCATCTACTGCCAGGACAAGGTGTACCGGGGTGCGCTGCAGAAGGCCAGGGAGAAGGAGGCCGAAGAAGAAAAGAACAAAAAATCAAAGCATTCTATTTCGACCCTCACTGAGGACCCCTCCATAGCTGAGGTCGTTCAGCACCTGACCGCCTACCACGAGGTGAGTCGGCGAGTGTCTGAGAAAGGTGCTGTTCGCCTGTTCCCTTGTGTGTGAATGCCTCTCCCTTCATTCCTGTTGTCTGTGCAAGGGGACCACCAGCTCCACGGTTCAGTCCTTGGTGAACCTCCGAGGAGCAGCTCCATCGGATAGATGAGAAGCCTGTGACTCGTGTCTGGTTTTGCTGGCTGTGTGTCCTGGCCAAGTTGCTTAACCTCTCTGAGCCTCAGCTTTCTTTCTTCTCTGTAAAACGGTGTCTCCGCTCAGGGTTCTTGTGGATCGTCA
>NC_045696.1:4015399-4079510 GCF_009834535.1 Camelus ferus
TAAATCATCATAATATTTAGAATCCGTCGTCTCCATTGGAAAGAGCTTTATAATACTTTTATTTTTACATGTAAATTTTAAAATGCATCAGAGATTTCATCCTTTGCCACAATTTACATTTATGGTGAAAACTCTTTTGACGTACAGTGTAGAATCGTGACGGGACCTGCAGAACTTCAAAACCTCTTTTTGGGGTCTGGAAGCATACATGCCCTTGAGGAGAGTCGAGCCAGGAGAGAGCATTTGCCCTCATCTGACATTTGGCTCCGTGGAATTGTCCTGTCGTTGGTTTATCAGTCAGCAGGGAATGAATGGGCCCCGCTGTGTCCCAGCGTGTCCCCTGGGGGTTTGGCTCCGTGACTGAAGGTACCTGTCTTCTGAGTTGTGCTGATGCTCACCTACTTGATTTTAAGCTGATCCAGTAAAGGAAGAAGATGGTTTATTCTGACTCGGAAAACAAAGAATTTGATTCAGCTTCTGCATCCAGTCATGCGTCACTAAATGGAAATGATGACATGGTGGAGAAAAATCAGGAAACAGTAAGTTGATGCCTGAAAACCACTAAGTGCGTGGACACGAGCTGTGTCCATCTGAGGGCTGCCGGTGCGGACAGCGACGCCCTGGCCGCCCGGGGCTGCCTGCTGCCACATCTCTCCTGGGCAGGATGTGGGTGCAAATGCTCTCAAGGAACTCATGCTGCTTGGGCCCTTCTTGCAGCCAGATGTAGCCAGTGTTTTGCTTTAGCTGATGCTGGTTGGGATTGGATTTTGTTCTGGGAGAGCAGGCAGGGTGCTGAATGGCTGGTGTAGGAATTGGTCCCGCGCAATGGGTCCAAGGAGCCCTGTGTTCTCACATGCATACGTCGTGGTTCAGTCTCCAGCGCAAAACTCTGAGGTGTCCCTGTGACCCCCCCTCACCGTGAAGCCACCTGATAGCTTTCTTCCCAAAATCACGTCACATGTTTGCGGGAAGCAAACTTGGCCTCCGGAATCAGTGCAACCCGAATCTGACCCGAGTGCTGCCACTTTCCTCTTTATGAGCTTGGGCGGTTATTTCTCCCTTTAGACGCCTGGCTTTTCATCTCTAAAGTGAGGAAGATTTTAGGATTTACTTTGTGTGGCTTTTGGAGGACTCGGGTACAGGCTGGGCGCTTAGAAAGAGCTCTGTATCTTGCTGTCATGTGTTGTAAAGCTGTAGCTCTTCAGCCCTTTCTAGGTGACTCCATGTTCTTAACCAGTGTTTAACACTATTTTAAACTATATTAGAAAGCACAGTGAAGGGCGTAGAAAACTGAGAAGGACCCGCACTTTGCGCCCCCCGGTGTAACTGTCGTCTCCTGCCTGGCCGTGCCGGGCCCGGGGCAGTCGGAACCGCCCGGCTCACACTCACGCGTCTGGATGTAGCTGGGCCTCCTCCAGCAGCTAGAGCAGGCGTGTCCTGGGCGCAGCAGCCCCACTTCTAGGTGCAGAGCTTGGTCCTCAGAGTGTGGCCCCCAGACCTGCAGCATCAGAGTCCCCGGGGAAGCTCAGAGTGTAAATGAGCACCCTCACACATTCTGCCCCCGGACCTAGTGAACTAGACATTTCCGAGGCGGGGCCCGGCATCTATGCTTTACCAGACCCTCCAGGGGATTCTCCTTTGTGCTAAAGTTTGAGCAGCACTTTGCCATGTTCATACAGCGTCGAGTATGCACAAACCCGGAGTCCCCCCCGGGGGAGTGCGTGCACAGGTCGGCCCGCCCGTGCGGCAGGGTTCCCAGGAGCAGCGCGCGGACTCAGCTGGCGTCCAGGCGACCAGGGTGGCTGAGTCTAACCACCAACGCTGAACCCTAGAAGCACGTCCCGGAAGAGGTATACTCTGTGATCCCACTTATATGAGGTTCCCCAGCAGGCAACCGTGAGCCACGTACTGCTCAGCGAAGGATGGACTGGGGGTGAGAGCTGCGCTGAGGAGCAGGAAGGAGGTTCTCACAAGCCCTAGAGCAGAGCGCCCCCTGGGGGTGAAGGGGATTCAGGAGGAAGGGGCCTGGGGAGGGGAGGTGGAGAGTCCTCAGCGCTGGGAATGCCGGCTTTCTCAAGCCAGCTGGCTGGTACTGCATTTTTGCCAATTCTCGCTCATGTGTTATAAACTCTTGTGAATGGGCGGTACAGAAGTGAAAAGGAAAGGCCCCCACGAGGAGGACTGGGACTGAGGCCGCTGGCGAGTGTCAAGTTTCAGCCAGGTTTCTGCGGAGAGGCCATGGGCGGCTGGGCCCCAGTCCTTTCTTAAGTGTTGTTACTGAGAACAGTTGTAGAGGGCACTTGCTACAAATGGCAAAGAGGACGGTATTCACGTGTATTGCAATAGGGGAGAAAGACTGAGCTCACCGTGGATACCAGGAAAGTTGGGGGTGGGGGGCAGTGCGCAGGGTGGGGAGGGGAAGTGGGGGTGGGGGAAGGGGAGAGTGGGGGTGGGGGAGAGTGGGTAGGGGGAGGGACCTGATTAGCTCGCAGGGGTGACGGGGTGCTGGATGAGCTGGCTTAGCTCCATTCCTGGCTATGTGTGGGTGCAGCAGGCCAAGGTGGGGCCTAGTGGAGAGGAAGGCTCACAGGAGCCCCACTGAAGTTCACTCAAGGAGCCCCTGTCGGGGGTGCCCCCTTCTCTGCTGAGTGTCCTCAGCATTCCCTGCAGATGAGATGGGGCGCTCAGACATTCCGTAAGGAGGGGGTTCTCAGCTGGGGGCACTTTTGCCCCTTGGAGCACCTGGCAACGTCTGGAGGCATTTTCGTTGCCACAACTCGGAGTGAGCGGTGGACAGCGGCCAGGCGCGATGCCAGCCCTGCTGCAAGGCCCGGGACGGCCCCACCGCAGACACGTCTCTGGTCCGAATGTTAGTGCCTTCTCACCATGATCCGAAGGGCTGTTCTAGCAAAAGTGAATTAGATTACAGCAAACACACAAAAATTGAAGTTGGAAAGAAAGAGGCCAATGTCAAAATGATTGTTTCACATTTTCTTTTCAACTGAGGGTGTTTGTTTGCTTGTTGCTGAGTTGTGAGTGTTGTCACGTGTGCAGAGCCTTTGTCAGATGCAGGCTTTGCAAATATGTTCTTCCTGACTGTGGCTTGTCTTTCATTTGCTTAACAGCGTCTTTTGAAGATCATACATTTTCAATTGTGGTAAAGGCCAATTTACCAGGTGGTTCTTTTATGGGTTGTACTTTGGGGCCATGTATAAGAAATCTTTGCCCAACCCAGAGTCAGAAAGATTTTTCTCCTGTGTTTTATTCTGGAAGTTCTGTAGGTTTAAGTTTTGCATTTCGGTCTATGATCTGTTTTGAGTTATTTTTCGTGTATGATGTAAAACACAGATTCACGGTCATTTTTTCTGCATATAGATAGTCAGTTACCCCAGTGCCATGAGTGGAAGGGATTACCTTTGTTCCGCAGCATTGCCCTTGCACTGTGGTCAAAACCCAGTTGTTCACGTACGTATCAGTTCATTCCTGGAACGTGTGCTCTGTTCCGTTGATCTCTTTCTCCATTTTTGCACCAGCCTCACAGTGTTTTGGTTGCTACAGCGTTGTAGTAATTATGGGAATCAGGTAGTTTGAGCCTCCAGCTGTGTTCTTCCTTTTCAGTGTCATGTGCCGTTGTAGGCGTCTGTAGACTTTTTATGTTTACCTTGCTTGTTAATATGATTAGACTTGGAAAGATCACTTTGCTTTTTGTTTTCCACATATATTTGTCTTTTACTTAATTTCTTCTATCCTCTTTTGAATTAATCCTGCCTTCTTTTGAATTAATCAAGTTTTTGTGAGTGTGTGTGTGTGATTCCATCTTACCTCCCTTATGGACCTACTGAGTGTAATGGTGTCAGGGAACACATTGTGCGTCTTTAACATATCAAATGTGCCTTCTGATGCTGCTCTGCTTCTTCACGTGCAACGTGAGAACCTTACATTAGCGTGCCTCCATTTCTGTCCTCTCACCGTTCATGCTGCTTTTATCATGACAGTTAATTTTACTAATATATTAAACCCCACTGTATATTGTCATTACTTTTGTTCAAATAGTGAAATGTCTTTTGAAGATATTTAAGTAATAAAAAAGTACATTTGTCACTGCTTGTGATGTAAGTTTTTTGGTGTGGATTCAGATTTTACTCAACGGCCCTTTCCCTCCAGTTGACCATCCGTGTTGCCGTTCCCTGTAGGGCAGGTCCGCTGATGACGTAGTCACTGACCCGTGTGCGTCCAAAGCAGTGCTTCGTCACTTTCCTCCCGGGGAGATCTTTTTGCTCGGTGGGGAATCCTAGGTTGATGGTTTTCGTCAGCACTTTAAAAACGCTGTGCCACTGTCTTCCGACTTGCATTGTTTCCAGCGCGGAATCTGCTGTGAATCTCACTTGTGCGCCTCTGCGTGTAACCTGTCATGTTCTGGCTGCTTCACACACTTTCCCTTTATCTCTGGCTTTGAGCAATTTGTCGGTCATGTGCCCCGATGTCACTTACTTTACGTTTTTTATGCTTCTGGTTCGTTGAGCTTTTTGGATCTTCAGGTCAATAATCTTCACCAGGCTTGGGTAAATTCTAGCTGTTATTTCTTCAAACAGTTATTTCTGTTTCAGTCCCACTCTCTTTGGGGAACCCGAATCACCTGTATATTTGAGGCTGATTGAATTGTCCCTCTCTGGAACATGACCTGCAGATATGACAAAAGTCTCCACCTGTCCTCCCCCAGGGCCCGAGAACAACCTGTACAGCCAGTACGAGGAGAAGATTCGGCCGTGCATCGACCCGTCGACTCCCTGCGGGCCCTGGGCGTGGAGCAGGACCTGGCCCTGCCCGCCATCGCCGTCATCGGGGACCAGAGCTCGGGCAAGAGCTCCGTGCTGGAGGCGCTGTCGGGGGCGCCCTTCCCCGAGGCAGCGGTAAGCCCTTGGCCTCGTGTTCCTCCGCCGAGGCTGCCGCGACAGCAACCTCAGAGGGCGTGGAAGCGCGAGCGGCATAGGCTCAGCGCTCTGCCTGTTCTGACCCGCGCCGCGCTGCGGCGGGCGCTCCTTCGCTCTTCCGCCCTTCGGCCTGTCCTCTCCGCGGCTCACAGAGAGCCGGCCTCCTTGTGGCTTCACGTGGCCTCTTCTCTGCGTGCAGCGTGTCTGGCTTCTCGTCCTCTTTTATAAGGATGCCAGCATGTTGCTAGGGCCCCACTTTAGGACCTCGTTTAATGTTAATTGACTCTTTAAGGAGAGACGCCCATCTCCAAGTACAGTCGCGCTGGGCGTGCGGGCTTCTACTGGGACGTTGTGGGGGATGGAATTCAGGCAGTAACCCCCCTCATCGCAGAGTGTGGACTGTCTGCAACCTGCAGGGTGGAGGGCTGTTGAATGTATGTGGGACCCCAGCCTCGAATGCTCTGCATGTTGCTGCCTTTCCCTTGAGCCCCTTCCCAGGAGGTGACCCTCCGTCCGGGGGTAAAGGTTAGTGCTCTGGTTAGGGTGCTGCTTGAGCTACGAGGCCAAGGATCAGGGAGGCCTCAGGGATGAAGGCCGACCTGGCTGGGTCTTGAAACACAGGTCAGATGTGAAGGCGGGTGGGACCTGGAGTTGTTAGCAAAGGGACGTTGTGAGGTGGCCTGGTGAGGGGAGTGGGCCTTCCCGATAGGAGCGGGCTGTGTGCGCCTGGGTGGTGGACGATGTCTGCAGACGTTTGGGTTTCCCACTGCAGTTTGCCTCCTGAGCTGATGGAGACCGCGGGGTGGGGGAGCAGGAGGTCTAGCGTAGCGGCTTCATGCCTCAGTGAGCCAAACGCCACCTGAAATGCCCAGTCAAGATGCGCAATCTGGAGCCCCTCCAGAAAGAGCGCGGCGGCTGTCAGAGGGTGCGAGCAGCAGGTGTGCAGTTCAGCGGTCCTCCCCAGATGACTGTACGGAACTCGGAGAGCCACTGATGTCAGGCCGCCGTACAGGACCGTGGAAGAATATAGATCTGAACGGGAGCGACCTCCTAGGTATTGTTACGAGATTTCCTCTGGTGCTGAACTGAAAAAACTTGTGAACGAAGATGGATGGAGAGGCAAAGTCAGTTTCCGGGACTACGAGGCCGAGATTTCAGATCCTTTGCAAGTGGAAAAGGAAGTCAATCAAGGTAAGTGTCCCGTGTTCATCACTTATTTGAACATCTGGTCAACTGGGTGACCTGGGTGGGATCGCCCATCGGTGTTCCCACTCTCTCCTTTCTGGGCTTGTCCTGGTCCTTGGGGCACCCTTTCCTTTCCTTCCTCCTTTATATGAGGCCCCCAGCTCCCTTGTATGTTCTCTTCTTTTACTTTCATTGTGACCAGTGTTTTGACAGCGACCTGTATTCAATACTTTGTAATGGCTTCTACTGGAAAATAATAGGAAAAGGAATATACATATATATGTGAGTGTGTGTGTGTGTGTGTGTGTGTGTGTGTGTGTATAAATGAATCAGTACGCTATACACCAGAAATTAACACATTGTAAATTGACTATAATTCAATTTTTAATATTGGGGGAAAAATACCAGTGCCTTGGGCAGAATCTGATCTCAGTGATTTATTGCTTAGTATTTATGTAAGCATCTGAACATAATGTCAGGTTTTGAAGCTTGTGTTTCTAATACGGAGGACTTCTCCTGTATTCAAGGGCTCCCCGACTGCACAGATATGATGGAAGAGGCATCAGGGTGCGGGGTGGGGGAATCCCCTTTCCTGTTAACTTGGTAAAAAGGCATTCCAAAATGCTGACTGCATCCTTGCTGAATCCCGCTCAGCACTGGAGGTTCTTTTCCCCCAGGAGCGTGATGTGAGCATTTGCACAGTCCTAGCTGCAGCAGATTTATGGCAGCTCCCAGTAAATGCAAACCACGGGGATTAGTTTACCAGTCTGAAACACCTGAAAGGAGAGCAGGTCCAGCAGATAGGGACAAAACAATGATGCACTTAGCTGCTGCTACGTGTAAGTGAGATGAGCACACAACTTTTCCTTACTGACTTTAATTTCTTCCTAGCATGTCACATAATTCAATTCCAGTCATTTGAGAAATGACATTAACTGATATCCAGCAGTAGGAAAGTGTGGGTCTGACTCATGTAAAGATGGAAGCACTGATGATCTTTTATTGGCTGTTCTGCAAAATTTAAATAAAGATATAATCAAATGTTACTGTGTGTTTTGGGGATTACATTGCCTGCCTGGTGCAGAAAAGTCGAAATCACAGTGCGTATCAGTTAGCCCTTGCTGTGTAAGAAAACAAGCTCAAAGCCTTATGGCTTAGAAGGGTACATTTCTTGTGATTCAGAGGGTCAGCCGGGCAGTTCTTTCCCTCTGGGCTATCTTGGCTGCGGCCAGCACTCTAGGACCGCCTCAGGCACTTATCCCAAGGCTGGGCTGGAATAACCAGGACTTGTATCCCTGTGGTCTGTTACCCTTCAGGAGGCTGGGCGGGGCTTTGTTACGTGGTGGTGGAGCAGTTCCAAGCAGCGAGCCCAATGTGTAAGCACCTGTGAATGTCTACTAGAATATGTTCTGTAATGTCCTATTAGCCAAAGAAAGTCACGTGATTGAGCCCAATTTGAAGGAGCAAACTCCCTGCATGGGACAAGTAGCAGTCACCCTGTGAAGCAGCAAGCTTCCCCGATGGGAGGGAATATGACACTATTTGTGCAAGCGAGTTACTAACACAGGGGTTTAAAGAATGTTCCAGTTTTACTTCTCGCTCTTGTAGAAGTCTGAAGGTGGGCAGACCACAGGTGGTGTGGGGGTTCCAGGGTCAGGAACCCAGACTCCCATCTGTTCTCTCTGTTCTGTGTAGCCTGCAGTCCCAAGGCTGCCTCGTGATTCAGTCAGCAAGTCTCCATTCGGGTCAGCTGGACATTGGCAATGGCACATCGTATCTTAAGCACATTTTCTGGAGGTTGCACGTAGTGTCTTCACATCTGTCCCACAAGCCCCCCTGAATCTCATGACCACGTCTCCGGGAAATAGATTTGAGGGAAAAACTCAGCAGATTGGCCGCACATACCACTGTTGTTATTGTTTCCATTCTGCGTCCTTGACTGCTAGGAATCATACCAAAAATACGTTCTCAGTGTAGACAGTGGTAATGTAGTGTTAGCTAACGATCTGACGAACTGGATTCATATCTTGAAATGTCATTACTCAGGAGGACGTGGCAAAATGAAATCCCTCAAGGGACTCCCAGCAGCTAACGTTCATCTTGCCCGAGCCAAGCACATTCCCCTCTGTAATATTCGACGTCATGTTTCAGGAACCACCATGTATTTTTATTTGCTTTAATTTTACTTGGTTGTTAAGTTCCTACTGCATCCATGGGGGCAGTTAGGTGTGACAGCAGAACTTACCGGCTCTGCTCAGGTTAGGACTGGTGCCGCTGGGTGTCATCTTTAGAGATGTTTTCACTGGATCCCTCTGCAGACAATTCTAGCCAATGGCAGTGACAAAACCGAGTTATCTTTTGAAGCCCCGTTTTGCTCTAGAAAAGGGAATCTGCTCCAAACAGGCCTTATCCGTGAATCACAGCGGGTGGAGGTTGCTTTCAGAGGATTCGCTGTAATGAGAGATTCCATCCTAAGCTCTATTCAGATTTTCTTGTTTGCTCTTCTCCAGCCCAGATTGCCATCGCTGGGGAAGGAGTGGGAATCAGCCATGAGCTGATTACTCTGGAGGTCAGCTCGCCTAACGTCCCGGATCTAACCCTGATAGATCTTCCCGGCATCACCAGGGTGGCCGTGGGCAATCAGCCACACGACATTGAATACCAGGTGAGACTTCAAGCTGCATCCTGGCCTGGGCACTCACGCATCAGTCAGATCAGGACTGAGTTTGAAGAGCGGGTGACAGGGGTTGTCATAGGGAAACCTACGAAGTTTGTGATGGTCGAAATCTACTCCACCAGGATAGGAGGAAGCTTCTGTGGAAAGAGGGAAATAGGTAAAGTTGGAAGTGCATTTTGTGGTTTGTTTTTGCTGACAGTGACATGTTGTCACATACCTAAACTGGCACTTTTCAGGAAGGGGGTTCATGTGGGAAGGGACAGCATGGGCACAACTATAATGCTGCTTCTGACTCAGGGAACCTCATTCTGTGGAGTAAAGATTTCGGGAAATGCAAGCAGCTCTTCTGGCATCTTGTTTTTCATCGTGATCATCAGCTTTGAGGTCTGAGGAGATAATTAATGAGCTAAAACCTCACAGTTTTCCCTGACCTCAGAGCTCTCTTTCAGCCACAGAGAGCTCAGTTTCTCCGGCTTGGAAAGTGCCACCAGGCTTGTGTCGCGGACTCATTTCTCTGTAGTTGCTTCTTTGGGGGAAATACCTCTGGGACAGGGAGGGCCTGAAGCTAGTACGAGGGAAGGACCTGTCTTAACTCTCATACCCTCTCATTTTCCAACAGATCAAGTCTCTCATCAGGAAGTACATCCAGAGGCAGGAGACGATCAACCTGGTGGTGGTCCCCTGTAACGTGGACATCGCCACCACCGAGGCCCTGCGCATGGCTCAGGAGGTGGACCCCGATGGGGACAGGACCATAGGTAAGAAGAGGGAAGAGTCTAAACATGGTAGGCGGCTCGACAGCAGAAAAGCATCCGTTGAATGCAGTGGTTGTTTCTTGGCCCCCAGGCAGGTGGGGGACTGCACCCAGCAGGTGAGGAGCACTTGAGAACCCACTGAGGCCAGATGAAACGGGCCACATCTGACTCCTGTTGGCCGTGTGTTGGCTCGTGGTCCTTGTCTAGCTGCTTATACTAGGCCTGGTGGGCTCGGGGGGCAGAGCGAAATCAGGAAGCAGTTATATCCGTTGACAAGGCATTTGAAGCACTACAGCCCGAGTGTCCCGGACAGCTGAAAGGACACAGGAAGTGTGACGTGTCCATGCGCTGCTAGAGCCGTCAGCCTTAAAAAGGAAGGACGTTCTGACACGTGCGCCAGTGTGCATGGACCTTGAAGACATTAGGCTCAACGAAATGAGCCAGTGCGAGCGCACAGATCCGTGGGACCCACTTTCATGGCGGATGGAGAGGAGTCAGGTTCAAAGAGACACAGTCAAGTGCGGGGATCGGGCGGGGGAGGAGGCAGCTGCTGGTGGAGACAGAGTCTCAGCTGTGGGAGCTGGAAGGTTTGGAGGCGGACAGGAGAGCGCGCTGCACCGCAGTGCGAGAAAGGCTTAGCGCCCTGAGCTGCTCACCTAAAAGCGGTTAGAATTGTCAATTTTATGTTTAAAACCTTGCATTTGGCTGTGAACAGTGGAGGACCTGAGTCCAGGGGCTGAAACAAATGGAGATTTATCCTCACACAGAAGAAGTAACCTGGGCAGAGGCCTCTCCCCTCTCTGCCCGTGGCGGTGAGCCTTAAGGACCGGTCTCTCCTCCACCCTCAGCCGTGGTCCTGACTCCTCCCTCGTCCTGCCGCGCACCAGGCCTGGGGCGAGAGTCTCTCGGCCAGGGCAGCAGCTGCCAGTGGACCCGGGAAACCTGAGGGTTCGATCTGTCCTGGCCTCAGTAGCATTCAGCCTGGGCCGTCACCCAGGCCCAAAACCTGGAGGGGTCCACGCATGCTGCAAGGCTGTGCCACTGCCGTCTCATGGTACCCAACGTCTGAGCACGGGGCTCTGCGTTTTCCTTCTGCAGGGGGCCCCACAAATGATGTAGCTGGTCCTGGCCCGACCTGTGTTTCTCAGAATGTGCGCCAGGCCCCATCTGCATCAGAAATCACTGGAGAAATTTTAGAAACCCAAGTCCCTGGCTCCCACTGAACGTCTAAGTCTGATTCCTGGGGAGGGCCTGAGAATCTGCATTACAGGGCTCACCTGAAGGCGGTTCAGCTGCGCAGGGAAGTGAGAGCAGTATCGTAGAGAGTGGCCTCTTCCACTGGTCGGAAGGGACTCAGAAAGGCCAGGAGATGCTGCCGTGTCTCTGGGTGATGTGTGCATGGGGAGAACCCACAGCCAGGTGTCCTCACAGCAGCAGGGACTCGCACCTTTGTCCTGCTGGCCCCATCGTCTGCCCTCCAGCAAGGGTGGGAGGAATCCGGGGACCAGGGGACCGTCCTCCCCAGGGCCGGGAGCTCTGCTCACTTCTCACTGTGGGAAGCTTTGGGCGCTCTCTAATCGGAGGTCTCTGGCCTGCAGGAATCTTGACAAAGCCTGATCTTGTGGACAAGGGCACTGAAGACAAGGTGGTGGACGTGGTACGAAACCTCATCTTCCACCTGAAGAAGGGCTACATGATTGTTAAGTGCCGGGGCCAGCAGGACATCCAGGCCCGGCTGAGCCTGGCCAAGGCCCTGCAGAGGGAGCAGGCCTTCTTTGAGGACCACACACATTTCAGGTACGCACGGCGGTGTCTTCCTGAGGTTAAACCGAAATCACAGACCTCTGTCCTTAGGGGGAAAGATGGACGCCGTCCAAAAGCAGATACTGAGCGTAGTCGTGTGTGTTTGTTCCTGGACAATGACCTCGGAATTTGCTTCAAATTCTCAAGGAAGAATTGACAACGTGTTGCAAAAGGCAAATTTAAAATTCAAAATAAGAAAGAGACTTTCTGCCGTAATTTAAATAGTATAGTTCTCAAACCAGACTATAAATGTAGGTGCACAGAATAGAAAAAGGTGGAAAACCCAGAAATTGACTCAGAATTGTATATTTGATCTGGGATAAATGTGGCATTTCAAAGCCCTGGGCTACATCAGTTTATCCATCAGTGGCTTTGAGATCATTGTGTAATATTTGGGAAAAATTTATTGTGCCCCTACTTAGTATGGGATACCAAAATAAATATCAATTGAAGTTTAAAATTAAATACAAGAAAGACACCTTAAGCATCCCAGAGGAAAACAGAGGTGGAGAGTTTATAATCCCATATCTTGCGAACTCTATTGCCGAAAGCAAAATTCTTTAAAAAGGAAAAAAGACTGTTAAATTGGTTAGATTTGAAATAATGAGTAGATGTTGAGTTGATGGGAAAGGAGGGGTGTGGGTCTTCACCTCTGCTACTGGGAGCATGTGCTGTGGTCACATGCGAGCCAGTCTGAGCAGGTGTATCCCCAAGGCTGAGTTCTACTTCTGGGAATTCTACCCAGGAAAATACAGGGATGTGTGCAGTCCTGTAGGCTAAGGTTGTTCGGCACAGATTTCTTTTTAATCATGAAAATTTGGAATCTAAACGTTGGAAATCGTGGGGTTTGTATACACGAACCAGAGTAAGAGACTGAAGACTTTGCAAGCATTCGAGAGCTGTGTCAATCAGATGCCAACACAAAGGTGCATATAGATGCTGAGAACAAAGGGACACAGTCACTGAGAGCCCTTGTGTGCAGACATGCACTCGTGGGTGGAGACCCACGTGCTTTGTCACCGCATCACACTGAACTCCCCCAGAAGCCTGCAGAGACACGTGCTTCAGAAGAGACACCTGTGCACTCGTGTTCGCAGCAGCGTTCTTCACAATAGCTACCGCGTAGAAACCACCTGCGTGTCCGCTGACAGATGCCTGGAGAAACAAAATGTGGTCCATCCAGACAGTGGACTCGGCCTGAAAAAGGAAGGAAATTCTGACACAGGCTGTGACACAGATGAACCTGGGGGACAGTGTGCTCAGTGAAATAAGCCAGTCACCAAAACACAAGCCCTGGATGATTCCATCACACGAGGTCCCTGGAGGAGTCAGCGTCACAGAGACAGAGAGTGGAAGGATGGTTCCCCGGGTCTGGGGGCTGGAGGTGGGGAGCTGCTGCTGATGGGTCAGAGTTTCAGTTGGGGAAGAAGATTTGGTTCTGGAGGTGGGTGGCGGCGATGGTCGCACAACAATGTAATAGCACTTAATGCCCCGAGTGTGCACTGACATGTGGTTAAATGCTGGGTTTTATGTTATGTATGTTTTTACACAGTTTACAGAATGGACAGGGGTGGAAACTGAAAGGGAGGTGTCCGTGTACTACCACAAATCTGCCTGAAAATTCACGCCTCCTGGCTTGAATCCTTCATCCTCAAAAGCCCTTAAAAATGTAGGAAGCCCTGTAACCGCTCAGCCGGTGAACACAGATTTGAAAGCGTGAGAGGAGGGCTTGGCTTCCTCCCTCCCAGCGCCCGAGGTCTCAGTTCTCGTCCTGGGGAAGGTGCGCCCCCTCGTTCAGAGTGCACCCCACACCTGTGTAAACACACGTCAGTACATTTTCATGAAGCCCGGGGCCGAGATGCGTCGTGTACGCAGAAGGGCGTGCACGTTATGAACACACAGCTAGAGGACACTGTATCTTTATAAAGACCGGTTCTCTAGGCCGATGTCCTGAGTCAGAGTCAACGTCTCAGCTGGGCGGGATCATTCTATACCATTTTCGAAATACCCAGCATCACTAAAATTCAGCCCTGGCTCCGTGCGCCCCAGTTCTGAGCACTTCCTGGGCACCGGCAGCAGGACAGCGCACCCCGTGGGGAGGACCTGGAGTTGCCGTGGCTTCTCCCGGCAGCAGGGAGCAGGCTTGCGTCGTCTGGCCGGACCCAGGTGGACGTGTTCGCTGTCTTCTCTTGCAGGGATCTTCTGGAGGAAGGGAGGGCCACGGTCCCCCGCCTGGCGGAGAAACTGACCGCAGAGCTCATCACACACATCTGTGTAAGCGCACGCAGAGCGGCCCGTTCTCTGAATAGAGTCCCGCAGGCGCGAAGCTGGGCCGCGCTGGTCACTCACTGCGACCTCCTGGGGGCCTTAGTGAGGCGCAGGGCACCCCGATGCGGCGTGGGCTCCCCAGGTGGTGCGGACGTTGCCCGTCAGAGGCCCACACGCTGAGTGGGATGCTGATGGTGCGGACGCACTTGGCCTGGGTGAAAACTAGACTCTCCGAGCACGGCACCACCCGCTCCTTTCTCACTGCCAACCGCTGTCATGGCGTCGGGGTCGCTGTGACGGTCGTGTGGGCCACTTCTGAGATTTCTCTGTGGTCCTTTTCAAATCTGCCTGGACAGAGTCTCTTGCTTTTTCACATTTACAAACCTTTTATACGATGTCTTTGCTCGTATTTCTGTCTTTGTTTTCACGGGATGATTCCAACGTCGGCAGCCGGGTTCTCCCAGCCGTCCCCAAGGGACTTGGCTGGAGTTGGGACTGTGAGCCTCTCTTTCCTGGAACCTGGTCTGAGGGTGTGTGTGGGGGCCTAGGTTCAAAAGGGCTTCTGCAGGGAACACCGTGTTTGTTTCTGCCAGGCCCCGGGGAGGCCCTTTAGTGTTTCTGAATCACGTTAGATTTTCAGCCTGAGTTTGGGGACACTTTAGGGAGTGTGACGTTGAAAGTGTAGATGTGTTTGAGTGCTGGCTTGTGGTTACAGATTCCCAGGGGAGACTTTCTCTCCCCTCCTCCCAGCCCCGGCGTTCAGGCCAGGAGTGGGGCCGGACGGCAGGGGTGTTCCTTGCTGACCGTTACAGTGAGAGCGGAGCTGGCTGGGGTCCCGGCTGCATGCAGGACTCCCCACCTTCAGCAGCCCACTGGGCATTTAGCCCTTCCCCCGGCACCCTGGCACCTGAGTCACTGGGCACCCACTGTCACCTGGCCTTGGAGTTCTGTCTCTGACCTGCCCCCGCCAGCTCACTGACACATTTAAAGGGGTGCTTGTGACCCTCAGGCCAGCAGTTTGAGGTGTTTGCGGTTGGCGGGCAAGCCAGCAGGTGCAGTCACCATGTGATGAGAGACAGAAGTCCCTGATAACTTTTAATCGGTTAACAACAACCTACAAATGTTGAATTTCAAATTATTCCGATGGCCACTTTTTCAGGACCCACTAGACACACGGGTTTTGCTAGTCCCCCTGAGGACAGTTTATGCCACAGGCTCCCAGAGGGACGTGGTCCTTGTGTTGCTGTCACAGGACCCGTAGGCACGCAGCGTGGCCCTGAGGCTGCTTCCACAGGAGCGGGCAGGGGGGAGGCCTGATGGGCAGCAGTTCCTGCTCCCACGCCCCCCTCCTTTGGGAACATCTGCCTTCTAGAGGGGCCAGGAATGGAGCGCCCTGGGCCACTGTCCGGCACCTGCAGGAGAACCCCGGGCCTCTGCTCATCCCGCTCACATCTGTGTCTTCCCGTTGTTTTCTGTTCTCAGAAATCCCTGCCCCTGTTAGAAAATCAGATAAAGGAGAGTCACCAGAAAATATCAGAGGAGTTACAGAAGTGTGGCTCCGACATCCCGGAAGACAAAAGTGGAAAAATGTTCCTTCTGATAGAGGTGAGTGTTGCCAGGGGACCAAGCTGCAGACTCGTGCGTCACTGTGCGGAAAGGGGTCGTGTTCCTCGGGCACGTCTGTCTTCACTTCCCCAGAGCTAATCCAGGTCACTCTGCCCCTTTGGCACCGAAAAGGGGCTGGGCTTAGGGGACCATCCCACTGCTGCCATTGGCTCCTCATCAGGGGGACCCTGAAGGCAGGGAGGGCGGGAGGGGGTCATCTGCTGCCAAAGCCTCTTCTCTCCCCTCTGCCCACGAACCCCTCAGGCAGGAAAGAGGGACTCGCCCTCCGCTTCATGCATGCGACCCCCAGACCACCTTGCTCGTATCTGGAGTATCTGCCCTTATCCATGTGTTTTTCTTCTTGACAGAAAATTGATGCGTTTAATAAGGAGATCACAGTTTTAATTCAAGGGGAGGAATGCGTGGGGGAGCACAAGTCTCGGCTGTTTACCAGAATCCGAAGTGAGTTCAGCAAATGGAGTGCTGTGATCGAAAAACATTTCCAAAAAGGTGAGCCCAGGCAACAAGGGAGACCTGGCAAGGGGGTCGAGCCCAGGGCGGGGTGGGGGAGATGCCGTTGGTGAAGGCGGCCACGGTAAGGGGTTAGTAGTGGGAAAGTCTCGTTTGCCGTTTCATATCCCTGAGTCTGGCCCGGAAGCCTCTAGTACCGATTTCAAAGGACACCCAGAGAGAAAACGCAGCCTCCCTGGCCCGTCTCCTTGGAGACGCTCAGAAGAGCAGCCCTCCGTCCGCAGAGAGCCCGTGGGCCTGGCGCGTGTGTGAGGCTCTTTGCGTTGCCAGTCGGGCTGCCCCTGAAACGGCCCCGATTCCCTCTCCCTTAACCTACCGAGGCCTTGAAGCCTGAGGCGTTTGGTGATAGATTTCACAGCCGCAGTGATGAAAGGCACAGAGAACAGCACGTGAGGTACCAGCCTCGCATCATCAAAGCCTCCAGAGTCTGAAAAAGGTAGACACTGTGATCTGAAGTTTACTTTTAATATTTCAAGACGCCTGAAGCAAATCATAGATCAGCCACTGAGGACAATATCAAGTAACTTTGCTTTTATTCAAACAACTTGGGGTGGCAGGTGTGTTCCTTATTGATTTCGGCTGACCCCAGGTTCAGATTGGCAGGCCTCCTGGGCTCTGAGTCAGGAACATGGGAAGATAAATCATGCAAGTTTCTACATAAAGCAGAGGTGACACCTTTGTTCCTTGCCAGAGGGCAGGGAGGGTAAGGAACAGTGCCCTTGAGGGAGAAAAGTCCGGAAAGCTCATTTGCGGGCAGTCACTTGCCCCATTTCCGTGGTCCCTGCGCTGTTTGCAGGAGCTAAATCCACCCGCGGAGAGAGGGCGGCTCGCTGCTGCGTGCTGTGCCCTCTCGTCAGCCGGGGGACCCCGTTCAAGGACGACGACAGCCCTTGACCTCCAGCGGTCCCCCGTGCACTGTCCAGCCAGGTTTTTAATGGTGTAAGTGTGTAGGGCAGGCGGCCTGTGAGCTAGTGTCTCAGGTTTTTAGATGCTAAACCCCTCCCAGCAACGATCAGTTACGTATCACTGGGCACCCAAATGCAAGAGAATTAACTGAAACCCCTAACTCACCCTCGAGGCAAAAGATAAACTCAAAATGGGTCAAAAACCAACAAGTATGGCTGAGACTGTAAAACTCTTAGAAGAAAACATAGGATTAGACCTTCATGAGCAGGATTCGGCAGTAGTTCTCTTTTCTTCAGACGGGACCCCTAAAACAGGAGCAGCAAAAAAAAAAAAAAAAAAAAAAGATCATTTGGATTCATCTGAATAGGAACCATTTGTGCATCAGAGAGCGCTAGCACGGAAGTGGAAAGACACCCACAGGTTGGGAGGGAACATTTACAAATTTTACATCTGACAAGTGTCATGTATTCAGAGTATATAAAAAGCTCTACAGCTCAAGCACAAAAAACAAACAATCCAGTTTAAGGATGATCAAAGGATTGGTGTAGACATCCTTCCAAACAAGAAGATGTGCCTGTGGCTAATAAGACCATGACAAGGTGCTCAAGCTCATTATCCAGCAGAGAAATGCAAAATCAACCCACAGCGGGACGCCACCTCACACTTGCTCGGATGCCTGTCAGCAAAACGTTGACAGGGAGTGTTGACAAGAGTCTAGAGACGGCAGAACCCCCGCACCGCTGGAGGAAGAGTAATGGTGCAGCTGCTCTGGGAAGCTTTCCAGCAGTTCCTCCGGACGCTCAGCATGTGCTGCCACATGACCAGCGGTTCCATTCGTAGGTACATCCTCCAGAGAATGGACGTGTGTGTTCACATAAATGCGTTCTGAATGTCCTTGTCAGCACTGTCCATAATGGCCAAGAAATGGAAACCACCCATATGTACATCAACTGATGAATGGATAAGCAAATTGTGGTCTGCTGGTACGTATCCATTTGCTAGGGCTGTCGTACCGAGGGTCTTAAGCAACAGAAGTTTAATTTCTCATAATGCTGGAGGCTGGACGTCCAAGATCAAGTGTCAACCAGTTCGGGTTCTTCTGAGGCCTCCTGTCTTGGCTTGCCGGTGGCGGCCCTCTCCCACTGTCCTCACGTGGTCACCCTTCTGGGTGTGTCTGTGTCCTGATCTCCTGCTGTTAGGACCAGTGTTACCGGTGAGGGCTCCCCTCCTGGTCTCATTTCACCTTCACTGCCTCTTTAAAGGCCCTGTGTCCCAGTACCATCCCATTCTGAGGCACCAGGAGATAGGTCTTCAACAAACGAGTTCTGGGGAGACAGAGTTCAGCTCTCAGTGGAACATTATTCACCCCTAGAAAGGCACGAGGGACTGGCCCGCGCTACACCTCGGATGAACCTGGAGTCTGTCAGGCCGAGTGAAAGCGGTCAGGCACAAAAAGCTGCATGCTGCATGGTTGCACTTATATGGACGTCCAGATGAGGCGAATCCATAGACCTGGAAAGCTGATTAGTGGTTTCCAGGGGCTGGGGAGAGAGGGAAACGGGGAGGGACTGCTGGTCGGTACAGGGTTCCATCGCGGGATGGAGTCTTGGGGGATTAGACGGTCTCGATGGTTGCACCACTTTGTGACTATGCTGAAAACCGTACACCTTAATAGTGTGAATTTTATGGTTTGTGTATTGACCTCAGTTTTTTAAAAATGCCTGTGAGAAAGTATCTCCTGAGCAAAAGAGGGTAACTAGGTTACCATCCTTGATTTAGCAAAGAAAAGAAACCAGAGCCCTGCTGAATTTGCACCCCCTGTGGGGTTTCTCCATACTCTCGTCTGCTGAGGGGGAAAAGAACTCCAGATGTATAAAGGAAAACCTAAATGTTTTACAGAGTAAACAGTGGCGCCGCCTCGGGTCAGTGCTCTAGCTCTATCAGGGCCACGGATTCATAGCGCTGCCTGCTCCTGTTCCCGCCCAGCGAGCTGTGCCGCGTCCCTGACTGCACAGGGCGTCATGGTCGTTTCTGACTTTTGAAGGGCCTGCAGGGTATGGTATTCTATGAGGCAGGTTTTTGAAAATCCAATTTGATTTGCAAAATTTCCTGCTTGAATACCTGTTCAAGAATGTGTCTTACGCTAAGTTTCTGCAGTCACCGCCCGCTTTCTGACGTCATAGCCTGGCTGTATGCTCGCCGTCTGGAGATGACTAAGGACAGTCACCTTGGGATCTGTGTCTTTACTGCAATCCCTGATTCTATGCCTATTTGAAAATCAGATGTGATTTTTTTCCCTGCCCGTCTGTATTTTCAGAAAGTGCAGAATGATCCTGTGTTTACAAACCCCCCCAAGGTTATATTTGTAAAATAACCCAGAGGCCCTCTTTCCTTCTGTAGGCTATGACGATATCTGTAAACAGATCCAGCAATTTGAAAACCAGTATCGTGGCAGAGAGTTGCCGGGGTTTGTGAATTACAAGACGTTTGAGACCATCATCAAAAAGCAGGTGGAGATTCTGGAAGAGCCGGCTGTCGACATGCTGCACAGAGTAACTGGTGAGTTCTCGGTTTTGCTTTTAGGCGTCTTATTTCTAGGGCCGGGAAAGGGCAAAGTCAAGCCAGTGCCTCCTTTTGGGGGGTTTTCAGCAGCATCAACAACCCAGCCAGTTTTCCAGATGTCAGCTGGGAGTGCAACAGCTCGTTCCAGCTCTGCCCACGCAGAGTCAGCCCGGAGCCCACAGCGTCAGGGCTCAGGCCCCGAGACTGCCCACTGCAGGTGGCACCTGCACGGCCGCTGGCTCCTGTACTTCTGGTTGACCAGCTGTAAATCAGAGTCCCCCTGACCCCTTCCTTGGGCTTGATGATTTTCTAGAACAGCTCACAGGACTCGGGAACACGCTCGACTTCCCTTCACTGGCTTGTTGCAGAGGATTTGCTTCCTTTACCAGTTTATTATAAAGGATATTATAAAGTTCCAGATGAAAGAGATACATTGGGTGAGGTTTGGGCGGGTCCCAAGTGCAGTGCTTCTGTCCTGAGGAGTTGGGGGGAGCTCACCCTCTTGGCACATGGATGTGCTCAGCATTCTGGAAGCTCTCTGAACCCTGTCATTAAGGGCTTTTATGGAGGCGACATCAATTTTTAACTCAATTCCCAGCCCCTCACCCACCCTCCGGAGGTTGGGGAGAAGGGGGAGGTCGGACTGAATCTTCCAGGCTGCTAACCAGGGCTTGGTCCTTCTGGCGACCTGTCCCCATGCTGGAGCCCTCTAGCGCCACCGAGAGTCACCGCATTAGAACGAGAGATGCTCCTATCACCCAGGAAATTCTAGGGGACTTAGGAGCCTGTGCTGGGACCCAGGGACAAGGGCCGAGTGTGCTTCTTGTCCTGTGTCACCTCCCTCCACTCCGCTGCTGTGCGTACTTCGCAGCCTCAGTGCACGCTGTTTCTTAAATCTCTGGGAAGTCAGGCTGACGATTAAACAGGTGCTCATTCTGGGAGTGTTTCTGAGGTTCTGAGGTGCTGTGTGGCCCTGGGGCAGTGTCCCTGCTGTCAGGTACGAGTAGGAAGCTGTGCCCCCCGCCTCCAGCAGAAACGCAGCAGCCCGCAGCGCTGACCGCGCCCTCCCCCTACGTGCTCTGCCCCTTGGTTTCCAAGGTCTCAGCCAGTCTCTTTTCTTTGTTGCCTCCTTGGCTGA
Organism: Camelus ferus; assembly: GCF_009834535.1. NCBI lineage: Eukaryota > Metazoa > Chordata > Mammalia > Artiodactyla > Camelidae > Camelus > Camelus ferus. The sequence continues at coordinate 4,035,761 of NC_045696.1, forward strand.
CACCTTTTTCGCTCAGGCTTCAACTGTCTCATTTTAGCGCTGAGTGACAGTCATAGGCATTCATAGATCCTGCAGCCAGTGGTGGGGACAGACCCGTAGCGGACCATTAGGAGGTGCATTTCTAGTAACAGTCTGCCTCTAGGCTTAAGAGCTGTGTAGCAAAATCTGCGGTTGTGTTGTGCTGACCAAGTGTGCATCCTTCATTCAGTCCTGAAGGAATTTGTAGCACTTCTCGGCTTCCAGTCACAGAAAACATGTCAAAACATTTGTATCTATATATACACACAGATACCTGCTTCTGTTTCGGAAAGTTGTGATGTGGTGTCGAAGATTTCCAAGCGCAAAGATACTGTCCATCAGACTGAGATAACATTCTGTGAGGAAGACAAATGGAAATAGGAGTTTCAAAAATAGAAAGAAATAATGTAAACTTTCTGATTGAAATCAGACCTTGTTTGCGTATTTCTTTCAAATGAAGAACGTGGCCATTTTGATTCTATTGTTGTATTTAAAAGAGTGATGTGTTTTTCTATAAACTATTGATATATTTGTAATTTACCAGAAATTACACTCTTTGCCACTGTTTATACTTGAGTTAAAATGTTTTAATGCCAAGTAAATATGCTGGGGACATTTATGTTTTAAAATTCCTCCAGGGAGTTTTTGAGTAAAACATCTCAGCTTCCCCGTTTGGAGAGAAGGGAGGTTGGAGGGAGGCGGGCGGAGGGCGCTGCTCCTGCCGCTTCACCCTCTGACGTTTCTCACTCTCTGAAGCTCCCGACCCCTTAGCAATGCTTCTCTGTCTCTCTTTCACCAGATATAGTCCGGCTTGCCTTCACAAATGTTTCAGAAACACATTTTAACGAGTTTTTCAACCTCCACAGAACTGCCAAGGTAAAACCAACCTTACGTTATTTTTTTTAATTAAAAAAAATGTAGGCCTGGCACTAGGGACGAGATTTCTTAGGTTAAGACTGTTGATTCTTTATCGCGTATTTGGAGAAAGAAATCGCGAAGCTCAGTAGTGACTCTAACGATGTGACCAGTGCGTCAAGAGAATCCACAAACAACATGTTGAATCACAGGAGCACGAGAGAGCCGTCCTGAGTGTAGAGCGTTGTCACGTCTGGAGAATGTGGCCCTGAGTGCGGAGGCCCACTGAGGCAGCCACGGGTAAACCTGCCATCCTTGTGGGGAGGGAGGTCAGCGGTGGAGCCTGTGCTTAGCCTGCATGCTGTCCTGGGTCAAACCCCAGTAACTCCCTTAAAAAATGTTTTTAAGTGATGTTTCAAGAATGAAGAAAGAGAGCAAAAGGGCAACGAGGCCCCCCTCCCCCGCCAATCAGCCCGGAGAGCTGAGCCGGCTGCCCTCGGAGCCTGGGTCCCTGGTCCTGCCTCGGGCACCACCGCACTTCCTCCTCCCCGTGCAGGGCCTGGCAGTGGCAGGCCCAGGTGCCGGCTGCCTTCCCACTGTCCCTCCCCCGGGGCAAGGGGGGCTGGAGGGAGAGCTCTCTGGTGTCTCTTCTTCCAGGGGCTGCATCCATTTTCAGGGCTCCTCTCTCACCGCCCAGACCCACCCCCCCCCCCAAGACCCCGCCTCCAGGTGCCCTCACACTGCAGATGAGGCTTTCAACACTGAAGTTGTGCCCCTAGCACCCAGCACCCAGCACCCCGCACTCTGGGGAAGACTGGCTCTGCCTTTCCCAAGCCGGAGCTCTTGGGGCCACTTAACCTGCCTGGCCTGACGCTCCTCACCCACAAAATGGGAGTAAGAATGACCTTCTTCCGTAGCCCTCCTACACTGCGGGTGGGAGTGCAGTTTGCTGCAGTCCTCCTGGGAAACAGTATGGACTTTCCATGAAAAAACAAAAACAGACTTACCCTGTGCTCCAGCCATCCCACTTCTGGGCGTATATCGAGAGGGAACTCTAACTGGAAAAAATGCACGCACCCCAATGTTCACAGCAGCACTATTTACAACAGCTAAGACATGGAAGCAACCTAAATGTCCATTGAAAGATAATGGATAAAGAAATTGTGGCATATGTACACAATGGAATACTACTCAGCCATAAAAAGAATAAAATAATTCCATTTTCAGAGTCGTGGATCTAAGATTCTAAAAAAAATGCGACAACTGAACTTATTTAGAAAGCAAAACAGACCCAGAGACATAGAAGACAAAATTGTGGTTATGAGGTGGGGGACGGGGGATGCAGGGATAATTGGGAGGTCAGCATTTCCAGGTGCACACTATTATATAGAAAATAGGTAAACGCCAAAGTCGTACTGTGTAGCACAAGGAATTATATTCAACCCCTTGTAATAGCCTATAATAAAAAGAATATGAAAAGGAATATATGTATATATATATAACTGAATCACTATGTTGTGCACCAGAAATTAACACAACATTGTAAGCAAACCATATTTCTATAAAAAAAAAAAAAAGGCCTCCTTCAGAAGTTTGTACTGAACATAGAAGAAAAGGTTTAGGATGCACCTGGCATCACACATCACCCTCAGTGGTACCCAGTGAAGTCTGTGGGTCCAGATTCCTTCTGGCTGAAGGGTTTCCTCCTGGCTCTCTGGCAGCCAGTTTCTCTGAACTCCAGAATATGAAATGTATGTGATTTCCCGATTTAAATCTGGCCCCCACTTATGCCTGTGAGCTCTCTGGTAGAAAAACACTCTTCCTTGTCAGATGGAAAGATTGTAAAAGAGAAAGGAGGCTGGAAATGAGACCTGAGAACAGAGCCCGCACTGGTCCCTGGCCCTGGGGCTAAGGGGTCTGGTCACCCGTGCGGCTCGGGCTTCCTGGGGAATTCTGACCTCCACCAGGGGCGGGAGCCCACCTTGGAGAAGTCGGCCACATCGGGCATAAATTGGCACCTGCTGGGGGTGGCCCTTGCAGAGGACTTATTTTCTTCCGACCGCTTGATTCATTCCATAGGGAAATGTTGTCATGTTTCTCTTTCGCCGTAGTCCAAAGTTGAGGACATTAAATTAGATCTAGAAAATGAAGCTGAGAAGCTGATCCGATTACACTTCCAAATGGAGCAGATCATCTACTGCCAGGACAAGGTGTACCGGGGTGCGCTGCAGAAGGCCAGGGAGAAGGAGGCCGAAGAAGAAAAGAACAAAAAATCAAAGCATTCTATTTCGACCCTCACTGAGGACCCCTCCATAGCTGAGGTCGTTCAGCACCTGACCGCCTACCACGAGGTGAGTCGGCGAGTGTCTGAGAAAGGTGCTGTTCGCCTGTTCCCTTGTGTGTGAATGCCTCTCCCTTCATTCCTGTTGTCTGTGCAAGGGGACCACCAGCTCCACGGTTCAGTCCTTGGTGAACCTCCGAGGAAGCAGCTCCATCGGATAGATGAGAAGCCTGTGACTCGTGTCTGGTTTTGCTGGCTGTGTGGTCCTGGCCAAGTTGCTTAACCTCTCTGAGCCTCAGCTTTCTTCTCTGTAAAACGGTGTCTCCGCTCAGGGTTCTTGTGGATCGTCAGTGAGAGGGGTATGAGGAAACCCCTCCAGCAGCACTGGAGCTCAGAGGCAGCTGGCCACAGCGACACGTGCTTGGACAGCCACCCCGCATTTCACACGATGCGAAGGGCCCTCTCAGTCACCTCGGGGAAGGGTGCCCAGCTTAGAGCTGTGGGGATTTGCAAAAGTCTAGGCAGGAAAGATGTTATGTATTGATTTACTTCCTTATTCACTTATTTATTCATTTAGATGGCAGTACTGGGGGTTTCCCCCAGGACCCCATGCCTGCCGGGCACGGGCGCACCCGGTGAGCTCTACCCTCCCCACAACTGTCCATCTTTGTACGATGCTAAACCCACTGCCCCTCATTTCCTTTTTTTCCTTTTTTTATAATGCGATACAACATATATCACATGAAATTTACCATTTTAACTTTTCAGGTGTACGATTCAGTGGCCCTAAGCCCATCCACGCTGGCGAGCAACCATCACTACCACCACTCCAGACCTTTTTCATCCTCCCCAAATGAAACTCTGCTCCCACTGAACACCCATTCCCCACCCCCTGCCTGGCCGCTGGCACCCCATTCTGCCTTCTGCCTCTGAATTGTCCTGTTCTCCGTAGCTCATGTAACTAGATTCACAGTATTTGTCCTCTGGTGTCTGGCTTATTCTCTGCAGCATAATGTTCTCAAGGTTCATCCTTTCTGATCCCCTGAGAGGACACGTGTGGCAGGTGTCAGGGCTCCCTTCCTCTGCTGAAGGGGATGATACTCCATGGTGTGTATGTCCTGCATTTGTCCATCCATCCATCGGGCCATGGACACTAGCTCTGTCCCTACCTTTCGGCCCCTCAGGAATGAGGCTGCAGTGAACACGGGGCACAACTACCTGTGCTCCTGCCTCTCTGTGCAGACATTGGGTGCCTCTTCTTGTCTGTTCCAGTTTCAGTATGAAGTTTAGAGGTAGCTTGTCGAGTTCCTTATGAAACAAGGGAACTGTTGGCATCCTTACTGGGACGACACTCAGTGCACAGGTCTGCACAGAAGAGTCGCCATCTTTGTGACTTTAGATGTTCCTGTCCAAGGAGATCGCGGGTCACCACGGGTGACCATGGATACGCTCCCTAGTTCACGTCAGCTGATGAGCGATCTCCGTCCCACCTGCAGCTTCAGTTCCAAGAACGTCTTGAGTCTTCCCAGTTGTAAGAGCTCCTTCTGGGTGGCCTCCGAAGTGTTCTAGAGTTCTCTGCAGGAAGGCCGTGCACACGTCTCAAGTTTGCTCCTCCGCCTTGTCTCATCTCTGTCTCTAGTGTGCATGAGCCTTGTCCCGCGATGCGTCTTCTGCTTGTTGTTCGCAAGCGTGGTTTCTGTGTTTTGTCTGACTCTGTCACCCGCACTGACCCTCTTCCTGCTGGTGGTGGTTTTACAGCTGATTCTCCCGAGTTTGCCCAGCGAACACTCATCCTCTTGCAAATGGTGGTTTTACCCTCCTCTCCTCTTTCCATTTTTAGCTCAAACTTCCTTTTCTTGCCTCTGGTCTCTTCAGTGCAACTTAAAGCAGTATTGGACTAACAGCCATGCCTCGTCTCTGATGTTAGTGAGAACCCCACTCTCCAGCTGAGGACGGTCCTCACTGGCCACAGTCCAGGTGTCAGGCGGGCTCGATTCCTGATGGAGGCTGTCAGGGGGCGCCCGTTTCTTCACCTCGTCCAGCTCCTGCAGGCTGCCCGCATCCCTGGCTAGGAGCCCTCCTGCATCTTCTAAGGAAGCGCTGTTGCAGCCAACCCCCTATTTTCTAGGTTTTCTTCAGAGATTCTGTAGGGACAAGAGGAAGGGGCGACATGCTAAGGAAAGGGTTTGAGGTCTGTGATCAGCTCATGGACATTCTTCTGATTGGCTGGTGGTGAGGTACCTGGGAGTCAGCAGCGTCCACCTTCTGGCTCCATCCAGTCTGGGGTCTCCTTGCTGGTGGGCAGCATGCAGTTAACTTCTTCCGCCTGGTAGGGGTTTTACTGTCTGTAAAACAGCTCAAAGGACATGGCTCAGAATATGACCTGCAGCCCTTGAGGAGGAACAAAATTCCTTTGTTTAGCGGCTACACTGTTATTATTTTGTTTTGCTTAACTATTATCCTTTGTTTTGGCATTTTTTAAACTTCCCTGATTGAATTTATTCTTAGCTATTTTTTTTTTTCCAGACAAGAAGCCAGCAGAGGAAATGGGGGGCTTTGTTCTGGGAAGGCCCCATAGGGTCCTGCCCAGTTACAGGGACAGAGAGAGGAAAAGCTGAAACTGATTTTCAACACACATAGAACACAGTGGGTTTCCTTCTGTGGCCTTGGAAGACCCAGCCTCTTTCCTGCTAATTAATTTTAGCCTTGATTTTAAAAAAGGGTAGTAAAATCTTTGGAAGTAGAGTTCCAAGTAATTTGAAAATGTAGTTTTTATACTCAGTCCGTCCATTTAGCTTTTTAGAGTACATTTTAACCTCTTCCATCAAAAGTGACCATTTAGAGGGGGTGGTATAGCTCAGTGGTGGAGAGCATGCTTAGCATACAGGAGGTCCTGGGTTCAGTCCCAGTAACTCCATCAAAAAAAAAAAAAAAGTAGAAGAACTAAAAAAAGTAACTATTTAGTGAATAGGAGAAGGTGGTTGGAGTGCAGGGTTGGCGCTCACCCCTTGTGCCCAGAGCACAGAGGATGCAGGCAGCTGTGAACCCAGGAGGGGACCTGCCGCCCGCCAGGTCGGGTCTGTCCCCAGGCCCTGTGGTGAAGTCAGGTGTCCAGGCTGCAGCGGCCCCTCACTTGCTATGAACTGTCCCTTCCTTCCTCCCAGGAGGTCAGCAACCGCATCTCCAGCCACATCCCCTTGATCATCCAGTACTTTGTGCTGCGGTCGTTCGGCCAGCAGCTGCAGAAGGGCATGCTGCAGCTCCTGCAGAACAAGGACGAGTATGACTGGCTTCTGAAGGAGCGCAGCCACACCAGCGACAAGAGGAAGTTCCTGAAGGAGCGGCTGTCGCGGCTGACCCAGGCTCGGCGCCGGCTCGCCAAGTTCCCTGGGTAAACCGGCCCTCCGGCCCGTCCAGGGTCTCCAGGACACATCCCTAGGGAGCGGAGGACCAACGTCTTTCCCTGGTAGCCTCGCATCATTAGCAACCCATTTCACAGATGACTGAGCGACTAGTAGGTTCTCTGCTCTTAGTGAGTGAGGACTTTGTAAGGAGCTGTGACGAGCAGGTGGGCTTCAGGCACCCAGCGATTTTCTTGCTTGCTCTTCCCCTTCCCTCAGCTCTCTCCCTTTCTTCATCAGATACTCACCCACGCACCAGCATCCTAGACGGGTCTTCCTGCTTTCTGTAATAGCCTTTCACACCGACGTTTTAGGGGCATTAGTGCCACGTGTGACTGCACACCGAAGCCTGTTTCTTCAATTTTTAATAAAGTCATTTTTCCCAGACATTTCTCTGACACGTTCTTTATTTGGGTGAGGAAGTTGTAAATGACAGCAGGTGGGAGCCAGGGGAGCGGTCGATGGGCGCTGAGGCTGCCCTCCATGCTGGGTCAGGTCAGAAAGAACAGTTGAGCAAAGGAATGTGCTCAGTTATGTACAAGAGGCTGAAGGGAAATGGGGAACAAAGTTAAGAAATGGAGCAGAATGGGGAGTAATGGGCAGTCGCCGTTTATAATGTGTGCTGCTCAGGTGTGCAGTCTGCTTCATCACTGGGCACCTGGCACAGGGCTGAAAGGTCCAAGCCCGAGTCCAGAGGGGTCGCTGCCCCCCCAGTGGGGTTTTGCAGGAGGTGCAGGGCCAGCAGGCAGGGAGGGCAGAATATTCAGCATGAGCTGCCCAAACAGCACGGTGGGGTCCTGACTGCCCCCCTGGACTGAGCAGAGCTGGGGACACTCACAGGCACCCGGTCAGAGAGGGAGTGACTGCCTGGATATCTGTCCACTCCCAGGCCAAGCTGGACAACCATCCAGCCCCCGCCCACCCTCCATCCCAGATCCCTCTGACACTCAGGGCTCAGTGATCTCAGGGCTTTGGGACGCTGTGGAATTTATGCACAAGAGAGGGCGCTCAGGCTACTCGGCGCCCCCTCGTGTCTGGCCTGAGTAACTGCTCCAGTACCAGGCATCCTGGCCACCAAGGGCAGCATCTGCCTAGACCCGAACCAGCCAGAGGGTCAGTGTTGCCAAGGGTTCTTTGCTGTTGTTTCAGTTTTCCCAGCGAGTCCTCCACAGGATGGAGGGAGAAAGCCGACAGTATGTGCTTCAGAGATCGGGAATTTCCCCAGGGAACAAGTCTGCAGGGAGCTCAGAAGGTGCTGACAGTTGCTTTCCTTTTAGCCACAAGAAGCAGGGGTCTCGGTGCCCCCCAGGCCTGTCTGACCAGCCATCGATAGGGGGAAAGTACACTGTCCCTCCTCCCAAGGAGGGACAGGGAGAGACAGCCCTGGAGTCCACTCAGTGTGACCCCTCACTCAGTGGGGGTGGGGCTCAGACAAGCTGTGAACTGCCCCTCCCCCATCGCCCATCCCCATCTCCACCCATGAGGGGCAGCTCCGGGATCAGAACCTGCATCTCCAGACCCTGCTGCCTGCTCCACAGCACTGGCTCGAAGGTCCATCAACCTGTGCAGAGTAGACTAGATTAGCACAGATGCCCACTCACAGGACCTCCAGGCAAGCCTGGGGCTCAGTTCACCTCATAGGACAGAGCTGAGTTTGGAGCAGAGCAAGGAGAGGGGCCAGATAACACTGGACTGACCAATGCAGGGCCTGACGTCAGCAGGTGCTCAGTAAATGTTCTGGGATGGAGTGGGCATGGGTTACTCTGGGTACGTGTCCAGATGACCTTCTGGGTTCGTGACTATCTTCTAAGATGCTATGGAGCACCTGCCTTTATTATTTTCCTCTTCGAGCAAAAAGCAAAAACAAAAGCAACCGGACAGCCAGGGTGAATTTCCTCCATTAGTTTCTGTTTGGGGGGAAAGGAATCCAGTCCGAGTGGCCGGTCGGCCACCAGGGAGCTGTAAGGCAGCAGAATGGGCAACGGCCTTGGCTTTCTGTGGTTCAGTGGGTCCAAATGGATCAGTGGATTCTCAGGGGATTGTAAGAACAGGGCCTTTAATCATAGCAAAGCAATGGCTCAAACACCAAAATTCATGGGGTTAATTTATTTTAAATGAGGTAGCTGGTACGCAGTGAATTTTGTAAATGTTTCTTTGGGAGCCACATAAATTGTAGCCCTTTTGTTAAAACACCGGTTGAACCCGGGGGAGAGCTCTGGCCGGTGTCACCTCATGCGTCACCGTCTCTGGATCCAAAGCCGAAAGTGCCGTGGCCATGGGATTTGACTCCAAGCTGGGGTGTGTGCGGCTCCTTTACAAAGTCAGGTTCAGGGGTAAAGCCTCGGTCAGAAGGGAAAACGTCTCTGAAATCAGGATCGGGTCAGGGAAACCATAGGAGAGCAAGAAGGAAAGAGCTGGGAACAGACCAGGGACCTGAGTTGAAGGCAGCGTGCCCTCCCTCCCCGTAAAGCTCAGGGAGAAGCGGATCAAGGGGGATTCGTTTTCTGCTCTGGACTCACCACCTGCTGCAGCTGCGAGGAGCAAGGAAATGAGCAGCCCAGATCCCATGCATTTATTAAGACCCGTCTTTCCACTTTAATCAGTATTGGGGTTCATTTGTATCAAGCAAATTAACTTATGTCTCTATTAAATGTTTAAATACAAAAATGTCAGTATTTCCTAGTCTCAGCATCCTGGCTGATCTTTTAAGGGAAACCAACATCCTCCCAAAGTAAAGCCATTCACAAGGGGGCTCCGGAGTGACATGCATCATGGAAACTCGGAAGGGCCAGCGCCTTGCCCACGTGGACAATTTTAGGTGAACGGTCGGTCTTCCTTATTCCCGGATCCCTTACTGGTGGATTCACCTACTCGCCACAATTTGCTTGTTACCCTACAGCATTACTAGCAGCGCTTCTGTGGATGCGGGCAGAGGGGAAAGAAACTGGGCTGCCCACTGAGGTGGCACAGGGGGACCTGCCTGTCGCTTCCACTCAGACTGCTCACAGGGACCCTTTCCACAGCCCGTGTAGTGCCGTGTTTTCTTCGCTTTTGCACTCTTCGCTGCCGATTTCCCTGTCAAAGCGGCCCCACGCACAGCGGGAGGAGCTGTCTAGGGGCGAGGGCAGGAAGGCTGGGCCGCGCCCCCTGGGGAAGCCACGTGGTTAGATGAGCGTCCCTCAGGAGTGAGCCCAGGGCTGCCGGCTGTGAGCTCAGTGTCAGTGAACCAACGACACACACCAGCGAGGTGTCTTTAAACGAACACACACTGAACAGGGTTGTATACCGATCGGTGACAAAGACCGGAGGCTGGCAGCCACCTGACCCTGTTTGTGCCTGAGCAGCACGGATTCAGGTTTCACCGACTGAATGCTCGCGAGGACTCTGTACAACGTAATTACCTCAAATAACCAGAATCAGCTGCATTTAAGAATATTGCCTGACAAACGTGTGCTTTCTTTACCTTTTCCTCATAGCTTGTCCCATAACTTTAACCCAACTTGACCTAATGAAGACAGTCAGCAGTCATTGTTCTCTGATCACCTGCTGTGTGCTGGGAACTCCTGGATGTGGGGAACTGGGAGAGTAAGAATGGGCTTCTGTCTGAGGCAGGGAACACTCACCCCGTCTCTCTCTCTCACTCGTGTCACACCCTCCAGGGCCGGGGACACTCGCTATTGACGAAGCAGCTAACACACGAGCTCACAGGGGTTTGAGGAAGACAGCTCCTGGGACGAGATGCTGGACTCCAGCTTGGGCAGGCTGGGTCTGAGGACGCGTGGGACACTGGGCAGAGAGCTCGAGAAGAGTTTGGTCTCAGGGTCTGAATCTGGGAGAAGAGGGAGGCACAGGCGATGGCCATTCAGGAGCTGTCCTCAAGTCAGCTCGGACCGGCCGGGCCGTGGGAATGGGGGTCAGCCCTCATGTGGGATGCCCACTTCCAGTGAGGCCTCCCTCGGCTTGCCCAAGCCCACAGCCTCCCAGCAGGGCCCTCTTGAAGCCTTTCCTTTTCTCGGCGATAAAGCTTCCCTACTCCGCTGCCTGCCTTTGAGTCTCTGCCAAAATGCAAGTGATGTGGCTGCCGCCCTTGCTATAACGAGATGTGACCAAGCACCTTTGCTTGTTCCCCTTTGGGTGGCCTTCCGTGACTTCCACTCTTGTTGTGAACAAAACCCCAGATGCACAGTAATGCTGGGAGGGGAAAGGGGCCTGTGCGTGTGTGTGTGCGTGTGCGTGGTGTGCCTGGGACAAGAAGGAAGAGCAGCGAACACATCTGTTTCTTTACTCCTGGGTTTTATTCAAGTGTAGCCCATGACTAGGTTGTTTTCTTGTCACAGAACGAGTTCAGAGACGAGATGCGGAGGTTAAAAAATAAAGTACGGATTTATTAAGGGATGGACAGTACACTCTCAGGGGAGAGCGGGCAGGCTCAGGAGAGCGGCTGCCCTGAGTTTCTTTGGCAAGTTGGTCACACAGGGTGTAAAAATGAGTGGGTGGAATCGTCCCTGGGGAGGGAGGGGTTTCGGGTCCTATTCCCTCATTTCCATCCCAGCTCCTCCTTCCCGAGGGAGGAGAGATGTGTGTCCTTACTTAGTCCGGATGGGAAGTGTCACAGCGCTGGTGCTTGACGGGCACTTCTGATCTGCGAGGCTCACTTCACTGTAATGAGGACACAATGAGCAGAAGGTTACGTTTGTCCTGACACTGGAGACTCCTGCTTTTCCTCACTGTTCTTCGTCAGCCTCCAGGCACTTGTCTCCTCAAAATGTGTGACTGCTTATCAGCCCAGAGTTTCCTGCTTTTCCTTCTCTGCCCAGGGACCCCTGGTGTTTACATGATGGAGGGTTTCCTGCATGTGTCCCGTGCCCCTCCTTTCTGCCCAATTCCTGCCATTTGTTCTGCGTCCCCCTTTCTCTGCTCATATCTAGCTTTCTGCCTGCTCTCACGCAGGGAGTATTCATTCTCCATGGATGTAGGAATGGGAATGACAATATGCAAATTCTGTTTCTTCCTCCTCCTGACTACTTAGCCGGGCCATATTGCCCAGCCTGCCTTGCAGTTAGATGTGGCACCAGGCCTGACATCTGCCCACTGAGTGTGGGGGGAAGTGGGGTCCTGCTCCCAGGCCTGACTCCTGGAAGCCTTCCTTGCCGTCCTCACCTGCTGGCTGGATATTGAGGATCTGGTGGAAGGTTAAAGTCCAAGATGGTGAGGCCACTAAGTGGAAGGAGGCTGTTGACTTAAGGGACAGTGTGTCTCAGAACGCTGCCAACCTGCCTTGATCACTGTGATGTGAGCAGGGAACACACTTGGATCGTGTTGAGCTGTAGAGATCTTAAGGTGTTTGTTGAGCAGTTAGCTCCCGCTTTGACCTGCTGGGAAGCCAGGTGTAGTTGCCTGAGTTGCGTCTCCCCAAAAGACACATCCAAGTCCTAACTCCCAGCGCCTGTGAATATGACCTTATTCGGAAGTAAAGATTTTGCACGTGTGATTAAGCTAAGAATCTTGAGATGCGATCGTCCTGGATTTAGGGTGAGAGCTTAGTTCAATGACTGGCATCTTTAACAGAGAAAGGATAGAAGACTTGACATAAAGAGACAGAGAGGAAGACTGCAAAGGTCTCAGCCTCCAGCAGAGGTTGAGTGGTGCAGCTGCCAGTGAGGAGCACCAGGAGCGGCTGGAGCCGGCCGAAGCGGGCAAAGAGACTGGGACAGACCCTCCCTCGGAGCTCCGGGAGGAACCGGCCCTGCCCACGCCTGGGTTTCAGGCTTCCAGTTTCCAGAACTGGGAGAAAACAACTTCTGTTGCTTTAAGCTATCTAGTTTGTGGTACTTTTGATACAGGAAAAATGTGGGGCGAGGGGAGGGCCATCCCCCCGGTCTCAGCTGAGTCCCTGGGATGCACCCCACCAAGAGGGGGTCCTTAGCTTCACGCAGGAGAGAATTCAAGAGTGAGCCACAGCTGAGTAAAGGCAGACGTATTCAGAGACACACACACTCCATGGACACTGCAGGCTGTCTCAGAAGGCAAGAGAAAGGCCACGAGGTGTGGGGGTGGATGTCAAGTTTAAAGTAAAACTAGACACACTCCCCTTAGACAGAGTGCCGGCCATCTCACCCAGCAGGGAGAGCAGCCATGAGGGGCGGGGCCGCTAGTTTTTATGGGCTGAGTAACTTCACATGCTAACAAGTGGGAGGACTATTCCAACTGCTTTGGGGAAGGGGCTGGGTTTCCCAGGAACTGGGCCACCACCTGCTTTCTGACTGTTTATGGTCAGCTTGGGACCTGTCAGGGCACCTGTGGGAGTGCCATTTACCGCGTTAGTATATTACCGCGAGCCTATAATGAAGCTCAAGTCCACTAGAGTCAAAGCTCCCGCCTTCCTGGGCCTCGAGGACCCCTGCGCGTTGGGCCATCCGCCACCTTGGTGTTAATTGCTGCATCATTCCTTGAACGTCTGTGCCTGCCCCCTTCGCTGCTGTCTCACTTTATTATGGAAGCCTCAGGAAACTCATACACTTGGCCCCAGGCATCCTCCTTGAATGCCTCGCCCCCGGGTTTGGGGGCCAGTCCTGAGGTGGTAAATGAGATGCTTTGGTTGAGGTAACGTGTGTGTCTACATATGTGTGAAATGCATTAAACATGTAGGGGGAGCGTTGACTCTACAACTGATGGAACAGACATAAACACCAGAGCTTATTTTTCTCAGACTTCATTTTTCGCAGCAGCATTTACAATGTGAAAGGGTTGGATTCCACTTTTCAGTTACGTTGCTGACTGTTTGTACATGTGATGCAATTTGTAAAATGAGGGGGGAAATCCAAACAGAAAAAAAGGATGGCACCTAAACTGCGACCATTGTTTTGTCTTTTAAATTCTCTCCCCATAGGCTTTAGATTCAATATTACAAAGTTCTTTGGAACCAGAGTGACTTTGTAAAGCCAGGACCCCTGCTTCTGCCACTTGTATTTAGCACAGCATTGGAAGCCCCAGCCAGAGCGGTCAGGTGCGACAAGAAATAAGAGGCGTCCAAGTCAGGAAGGAAGAAGCCAAGTCATCTCTGTCCACAGGTGATGTCAGAAAACCAGAAACAGTCCACGAAAAGATTGTTATAATCACTAAATGAATTCAACAAAATAGAAAGATAAAAAATTAAAAATAAAAATGAGTTACATTATATAAACTAACAATGAACAATATGAAAAGGAAATTAAGAAAACAATTTCATTTACAGTAGCCACCAAAAGGAATAAAAAACTTGGTAATTAACTAAAGACTTGCAAAACTTATACATGAAAACTACAGTATTTCTTCGAAAAACCATAGAAAACACAAATAAATGGAAAGATATCCTCTGCTTATGGACTGAACAACTTGATATTAAGATGAAATTACTACCCAAAACGATCTATGGATTCAGTGCAAATTCTATCAAAATCCCAAAGACATTTTTTGCAAAGATAGCCTAAAACCCCATTCTAAAATCTCTATGGAAATTGACATTGAACAGCCAAAATAATGACCTCGAACAAAGCTGGAGGAGCCATACCCCCTGATTTCCAAACTTACTACAAACCTACAATTGTCAAAACATTGTGGTAACAGCATAAACACAAGCATGTGGACCAATGGAGCAGAACTGAGAGCCTAGGAACAAGACATGATGCTTGCGTTAAAATGGTTTTTGACAAGGTGCCAAGATCAATATGGATAAACAGCCTTCTCAACAAAGGGAGCTGGGAAACTGGGCATCCACATGCAACAGAGTGACGTTGGACCCTTATCTAACACCACGCACAAAAACAGACTCAAAATCTTATCAAAGACCTAAATGTAGGAACTGGCTGGAAGAGCTTTAGAAGTGAGGGCTGCTCTGTGGACAAGGAGGTAAAGAAAAAAAGAAGATGTCTTTGTTGGAGTGAAGAATTACTGGCATTTTTGAACACCTGCTTTGGGACATGTGGTTTGTAGAAATGGTTTCACATCACCTTCTTACATTCTCGTTTTTAGCATGAGGGCATTGTACCTCAGTGTGAAGAAGAAAATAAACTAGCCGTGACCCTCCAGTCTAGCGATGACCACTGGTAAGAAGCTCTGTGTTCTTAAAAAATTATCTCCTTATTAAAATTTTTTAAGAATCAACACAGAAATGGGAAATCACACACTACAAAATAATACAAATGAAAAAAGGTATCACTGGACCTCTTTTCTCCTGGGGGACAGGGAAACGCCATCACAGCAAATGATGAGAAGCAGGTGTCATGACCGAATTCATCTGCAAGGGACCAGCTAAGGGACACCATCCCAAACAACCAAAGCCTGGATTTAAGCTGTAGCCTTGGGGAGTCTCCACAATTCGCTTATTTGATGAGACAGTTAATAAGGGGCTACTATGTGCTACGTACCATGTGAGAGTCTGGAAATACAAAAGAACAAGAGGCTGACCTTACCCCTCCTCTGGGGTCACACAGTCGAATGGGGAGGGGTGACAAATTAACAAAGAACGGCAGCGGTGTTTAAGAACTCTGTAACTGGAGGCTACAGGACACAAGGGCTGCAGAGCTCCCTCTTCACGGAGGATGGGGAGGACCTCCTGGCAGAGGAGACAGCTCTGAGCATGGATGCACTTCAGGTAGAAACTCTGGTGCTGAGAGAAGGACCGTGAAGATGGACCCGGACAGTAACAGAAAACTCCGACCCCGAAGGAGAAGCCACTTCCCGTGCCGCCTCCCTTCCGTGACACACAGAAGCAAAACCCAGAAGTGCTGCCGTTCTTTCGGGAGCCTGTTCTTTTCAGAGTGAGAACTGATAGAGGGCTCGCCGAGCCTGATCAAGCCGGTGAATTTTCTCCTTAAGGACTCTCCTCTTGGCAGAGGTGTCGCTCTGTTCCTGAAGCAGCCAGGAATACTGCTGTTTCTCCTGTAGCGTCTGCATCATGGCTTTCTGCACGTGGTCGCCGTTCTCTTGGAGCATAAAGTACTGAATGATGAGTGGGATCTGGTTGGAAAGACGTTTGCTGGTTTCCTGGAAGGGGGAAGAAGGGTCAGCAGGAGGGGTCTCAGCCCAAGGCCTGTGGTTGCAGAGAGGAGTCCTCGGACGCATGGATGGTCGCCTTGGGAGGTCCTGGTGTCAGGCCCACCTCCACTCCAGGGTCAGCACCAAACCAAGGGAAGGATCTGCTTGAGTTGCCCACTTTTCACTACCCAGGCATGCCCTCTGGCAATAAGAACCCACCTGTAGGCCGGCACACCCATACCACCTTCTGGACAGCCCAGCCTTCCCAGGGGCTCCTCCCCCTCCCCCACTTCACCTCCCCGAGGAGACCTCCCGGCCCCGGGACCCCGCGGGCCTCTGGGAGTGAGTCGGGATCTCCTGTAAGCAGCTCTTTTGCTCCTTTCCTGTTTGCCCATTTCTGTTCCTGTCAAACCTTATACAAATGAGATCACTAGGTAACATTTGGCCTGACTCCTGACTTACGCTCAATGGAATGTACGCAATGAGTTGAATCTTTCCCTAGATTAAAAGAAGTCGGAATGAAGAATTAAGTAGTTAAAGAATGGCCAGCTCTCTATCCCAACAGCCCCGTTTGCAATCCTGCAGGCAGACCACGTGGACGAGGTGATGCTGAAGAAGGAGCACAAGGAGGCACCAGCCCGCACGCAGTGGGCAATGACGCAGAGCCTAACCTCCCACCTCAGGGATGTACTGAGGTCACTTCCCTTTTCTCCCTTTAAAACCTGTCATGGCTGAGCAGAATCTTCAGACTTGGTTTTGGGGGACCTGGGTCTACCTTCTCCCCAGACTGCCGGCCTTCTGATAAGGCACCTTTCCTTCCTACCAACACTTGCCTTTGAACAGTGACTTCTGCGCAGCGAGCAGCTGGACCTGAGTTTGGTGGCACTGCTCCAGTGCTGCCTCCTTCCCTCTCTTCCTCAGCGTCTCCAGAAGGCCTGGCAGCTGGACCCCACAACTGGGTGACTCTACTTTCTGTTCTGATCAAGAAAGGACTGCAGGAGTTGGGCTTCCTTGCAGTTTAACAGCTACCGTCCTCTCCATGCACCCTAAGACTTTAGCCTGTGGGCGGAGGGTCGGGAACCATGAAGCTGAGAGGGTCGCAGCACCTAGGGAAAGGCTTTTCCATTCCTGATGTGGAGCTAGTGAATTCGAGGCACTTCAAGAGCTGAGGGCCTTCTGAACATTAAGGAAGCAAAATTGTGACCAGTAAAGTTAGTGCTTGCTGTGTTTTGCCGCATTCTGATAGCAGTTTTGTAATTTATGCATAGCATGAAACATATGGAACTCTGGAGCTGGAATTAATTTTGAGGACATGCTCTGCCACATTGAGAACCTGATTTGGGGCAAAGTAATGAACACAGGCTCCACAGGGTGACTGTCAACTACAAGGGGGCGACGTATGAGAAACGGGTCACAGCAGAAGGGGCCTGACACACGGCGGTGCCCCTCCCCTCCTTGCTCAGGTGAGCAGCTGTCAACCAGGGTAGCCAGTCTCGGCTCGGAGGGGCCACAGTGCTGACCCGTGCACCTGCACACTCACCAGGAAATACGCATTCAGGTGGACCCCGATCTCAGTGATGGAGGAAACCGAAGACGGGTCATTTAAAGAGCCTGATTTCAACTGGAGATTCTGTGAAGGCTTTCCCACTGAGTTAAAAATCTCTTCTCGGACTTTGCTCAGAACCACGCTGTAAATCTGGTCTTGGCAATAAACCAGGTGCTCCATCTTGAACTGAAGTCGGATGAACCTTTCTGCTCTTTCTGCTTGTTGTGATTTTATGTCTTCGATCTTGTTCTGGGTGGGTAAGAAAGAGAAACACATTACTTCTCTTTGTCCCCCTGCTGTGAAAATGACTGAGAAAGTACCGTCACACTGAACGCTGTTACGCCTGAGGCCGTCAGTGGCGGCTTTCAGGAGGCCCCGGCTCGGCCTGCGCTGCCGTCCTGCCCGGGCCTGCGCGGTGGCTCCGCCGCGGCTCCAGCCAGGCCCGCCCTCCGTGCTGCCTGGGTTTTCCCTCCGCCCCGACCTCCGTCTCCTCCCACACCCCCGCCTTTCTGCTCCCTCAGCTGTGCTTCGGTCTGCATCTGTGCATCCACACTCTGGGGTCTCTGGCTGGCTTCAGTCCAAGCTTTCAGAACGACTCCTGTGCTAACGAACGCGGTGGGGCAGCAGCTCGACACCCGTGTTTCCCCAAAGCCCTGCGACTCCCGCGACCCCGCACAGGCAGAGGCCCCGGGAAGGGCGGGGACGCACAGTGCAGGGAGTCACTTCTGGGTTTTCGAGTTTCCACAGGACGTTCGTACGCTGAGGGTGGAGAGAGTGGTTGGAGAGAAGAGGGAGCCTGTGAGCTTCACGAAGGCAGGCTGCCCTTCTGTTCTGGAGAGTGCGTGGCCAAAAGCATGTATGTGGCAGCCCCGCTCCCAGGACTGAAGTCTGAGAGCAGGAGTGGGCCGTGTGTCACTTCCCACAAGGAGTGACACGGAGGACACGAGACCCTGGGCCCCGATGCGGCTCTGGGGCAGAGAGCAGATGGCAGGGAGCGTGTCTGGGTGGGAGCCCGGTCACGGTGGGGGGCAGTGTGGCCCCGGAGCTGTGCCCAGTCTTCCAAGGACGGCAGAGGGGACTGGAGGCCCTTGGGCGGCAGCTGTCTCCTCGTCCCCGGAGCAGCCCGTGCTGCTGCAGGGAGCCCCAGGCCCTGGCAGGGCTGGGCCAGAGCTCAGCAGGACCGACCCCGCAGGCAGGAGCATGAGGCTCCCAGGGCACCAGCCACCCAGGCCCTCAGGGGACTGCGTGCATCTTGAAAGCTGCCAGCCTGGAGGGTGGTGGTGAAGGACCAGGCCTGTCACCCACCCCCTGAGGAGGTGCCCCGGGACTTAGGCACAGCCTCTGGGAAAGGCAGAGAGAGAGGTCGGAAATGAAGTTCAGTTTTCACCAACTGGCCAAAGAGGTGAAAGCAGAAATTGTTTTGCGCTAGAAAATGACAGAACCGGTTTTCCTGGCTCATCTGATGTGGGATGAGACTCGGACCCGTCAGCCTAGGCTTGGGCAGAAGAGGGTTTTATCCCCAACCCAAACGGGAGCCAGAGCAGCCCTCGCTTCCCTCTGCTGAGACAGGGGCTCGGGGAGAACTGCCGGCTGCTGACTGAAGAAGAACACAGCCCTGGCGAGGTCTTTAACTCAAGCCTAGGAGGCTTCGGGGTCGGCCTCGCAGACACGCTGTCCTTGGTGCTGGGAGGAGACTCCAAGCCCCAGCCAGTCCCTCGGCTCAGTGACAGGCTCGGGTGTCACCGGCCAGCCCGCACCCCGCCGGGCTGGGGGGCTCGCGGGAAAGAGAGCTCCAGGCCGCGTGCTTGGTCTCCTCCCCCAGGGAGGGGGCCTCTCCGGAGCAGGAGCCAAAGGGCCGCCGCTCCTGGAGTCGCCAGCCCCGCGACCCTGCAGTCGTCACCCTGGCCTCCTGTCTCCAACGGACAGTACATGTCTAGCTTCCTTCCCCTGTTAGACCCGGTGGGTCAGCCCGAAGTACAGGTGACCAGCAAGGAAACGGCAGGCACTTACCTGGGCAGTTTGACTGAGGTTGGAAAACTCGCTGAAGTGTTTTCTGGCTGTGTCGGTGAAAGTGTGCCAGACAGTCTCTGAGCAAAGAAAGAGCGAAACGTCAGTGAACTGCAGCCAGGAAGAAGCGGGCTGAAGACACAGGGTGGATGGACCATGACGCCTTGTCCCCGTCCTGAGGCTGAGCTCCCCAGATCCGCAGACCAAGGGGGAAGGGGGGACGGCTCTCAAGCCCACTGTCACCGCCACCCTGAGCAGGTCCCTCGGTTCCCTGGCCTTTTGGTGGGTGTGTCCTCTTCAGGGTTAGCACGGGACTGCTCCCCGCACAGCAGCACAGAGGCCCAGCTATGATGCAGATAAAGCTCACACGTGCTCATCCTCCCCCCGAGGCTGCTAGAATCCGCAGCCTGTGTCCGATCATTCCGTTCCCGGCCCCCCTCCAAGGCCCTGGCACCCACGGGAGGTACAGCAGGCAGGAGAGCGCCTCACCAACGACTTTCTGGAGCATGACGACCGCCGGGTCCACCAGGCGTTCCAGGTACTGCTTCACGATGGTCTCAAACGTCCTGTAGTTGACGAAGCCCAGGAGCTCTTTGCCTCGATACTGCTTCTCATATCTTGAGACTTCTTCATGGATGACGTTTTTAACTACAAGACAGAACAAACCACCATGGTAAATTCTAATAATTTCGGAGACATTTTAGAGATGGGACCCATCTGTGAAACTTACCCCAATGTTTCTAAACAGAGGTTTTTTTCATAATCAAAAAATGTATTGCTCTGATGATGCCAATTTGAGAAATAGTGACATTTAAGACACAAAAATCTTTATCTGTTCAAATGTGTTTCAACTGAGGGTCGTCATCCTGAGAGAGAAGTTGAATGGTTATAATTGGAAGGGAAAAAATCTGATTAAGTGAAAACAGAGCCTCAGAAATTCTTGTGCACTTGCAGCTCTCCCAAGAATACATCCAGACACAGCCGGAGGAATCCTACCATGGATGGAGAGGGCTGTTTTTATTAAGTGTTAAAACAAAGATACACACACACAGGCGCACACGCACACGCACACGCACACACAGGCACATATCCTCCTGGCACCTGGGCTGCAGCAGAATGGAGCTGGAACTTTGTCAGGCAAACAATCACCCTCTTTGGTCCTGCGTTACGGCTGAAGAGAAGGGGAGAGACGGGGCAAGTGATACCGTCCAGCCTTGAAAAGCAGGGAGGCAAGAAGGACACAGCAGGTAGGTGGTGGGGGGACTCCTGCTGAGCTGGCGAGGACAGAGGGAAGCACTCTCGGACACCAGGGGGCCCCCCGCCTGGGCAGGTGAAGCTCTTTGCACACTGTTTCTGCGCTGGGAGTGGCTTCTGGTCTCGGGGAATATGACCCTGCTCTTAGGGGAACACTGCCCCAGGACTTACCTTTTTGGGTGTTGGCTGCAAGTGTGAGGACCCAGTTTTTAAACTCCTCTCTGATTTTATTATATAAGCGGGTCTCTTTCTCCTTTACAACTTCTTCTCCTTCTATTAACTTTTCAATGTCCTGATTAAACGCCTTAATTTTCTGAAAAATGAGATAAAATCATCCATCAGTCCTGTAGTCATATTAAGAGCAGGAACCGGGACAGCAGCGTGTGGTGGGGGCTGGGGTCTGCAAGGAGGTCAGGGGACCCCCCAGCCACCTCATCCCCTGTTGAGACACACAGGGGGCAGGGCGGAGCTCCCACATGTCACCTGTGGGGACGCTCACGTGGAGGGCCACCTAGAGACGTGCGGGGCCACCAGGAAGGATACGGCCACCTAGAGAGACCTGGTGACGCAGAAGCCACTTTCTGTGCCCAGTGTCAGACGCAGTCCCTGGCATCCTCACCTCAATCAGAAAGAACATTTTATCAGCGTCGTGGCTGGGGATGTTGGCTCCACACTGGCGCAGCTCCTCTATCGCCCTCTGCTGGCTCTCCTTTATTTGATTTTCCAACAGTGGGAGGGATTTCTGAACAAAGGAAGAGAAACACTGAAACTCTGCAGCTTGATGAAATCAGATGACAGATTTCTCAGGTATATGGGTGGAATCCCATCTGAAAGTATCCCAGGGGATCCGGAATTCCTATTATCCTGTGGGAAGCTTGTTTAGTTGGACACCTGTTAAGGAGCCCAAGTTGGGCTTTGAAGGCAATGCTATGCACTGCAGTTGGAAAGATCTGCTGTTCTGTGAGGTTTTGCTGTGTGATCTGGGTGGGGCGGAGTCAGGGAAGGAGGGGCCACTTCTTGTTTTGTTTTGTTTGGCTCGGAGCTTTGCATCGAGAGAACAAATACACTTGAAAATAACGGGAGACTTATTTAATGAAATGTTCTGTTGGTAGTTTGAGTGTTGTAAACTGAAAAATGGTGCTTTGGTGGAAGGATGTGTCCTCGTGTTGGTGTCAGGCTGGGCACCGTCCCAACCAGTCAGTGTAACTGATGAAGATGACAAAGTCGGGGACTGGGAAGGATGGAGCGGACACCCGGGAGGGGGGTCTTTGGGCCAAGCATCGGTCCGAGACCTCACATCCCAGGTAAGCCCCACAGGCAATACAAAGCACGTGTCTTTATTGCTTCTTTTTCACAAGAGAGGAGCCTGTGGCTCAGAGAGGCAGACTGCTCGATACATCACTGAGCTAGTCAGGGGCAGAGTTCCATTTGGCACCCTGATCACCCGATCCTCGGCCCGTGCCCGGGAACACGGCAGGTAAAGGCACCTGAGTGCATGATGCTGGTGAGGACACCGGGCAGGATGAGCTCATGGGGATTTACAGGCAGTTTGTGGATTAGCCTCCCAAGAGGTCGATAAGGTGTGTGTGTTTCTCTCTCTCTCTGGCAGCTCGCAGCCATAGGCAGAAATGTATTCATTGTTTTCCTGATACTTCAAATGATCATAACTGATCTTGATACAGAATGTTTAACGACTTTAAAATGGTAAAAAACTTAAATTTGAATTTCAATGAAATATTTAAATGTTAAATATTTAAATTTTAATGTTTAACGTGAAGTGTTTAAATGTTTAAATGTTAATGTGAAATATTTAAATAAGGTTTGGAACTATTATCAAAATGCAATATCTACTAAAAAAAGATGTGTTTATCTCCACTAGACAAGGGATATACCTCTGAGGCAGGCATGCATTTTTCAGAACCCTGTGCTTCAGATGAAGGGGATTTCGCTGGAATCAGTGTTCCTCCAAGTGTGTTCCCCAGGTCACCTGGAACGTGAGAGGGGAGGCTCGTGGGTCCCACCCAACGCCTGGTGACTCGGAAACTCGGACCCGGGCCCTGGGAATCTGAGCTGAAAGAAACACTCTGGGTAACTTCTGTGCACACACAGTTTGAGATCCACTGGCCACTTCCAAGCAAATATCCTTTGAATCTGTGTTTTCTGGTTCAAAAGAATCCATTGCCTTTGTGTGACAGCCGGCTCAGCACAGACTGGAATCCAGCCCCCGGGATCGTCTCTGCCCTAAGGGTTAATGTTCACTCTTCCCGCGTTGTTCGACCTCGGGCACACAGGTCCGGGCAGCACGACACGGGTTCTGCTGCTCCCAGGACACCGGGCCGCGGTCCGCGGTCGCCGGGTCGTCAGCGACGCCAGGAGAGCTTTGCCTGGGGTCGTCTGTGCTTGAGAACCGGTGAGCACTGAACATTTCTCTCCTACGAGCTTGAAGCTGGGAAGATGATTTTTGTGCCGTGACGCATTAAGAAGCTACTGGCAAGCTGCCGCGGCGTCCGTTCCCCTCTCCGCCGCTCTCCCCGGTGCTGGACGGCCCTGACGGCCCCGGGTACCGGATTCCTCCTTCTTCCCTCAGTGCCCCCGAACGGACGGATTCACTCCTTCTTCCAACATCATGCAGGCGTTGCTTCCCCGTTACAGACGCTGTCTTGTGAGCCTGTGACTTGAATGACTTGCGTTTCAGACATACTTGCTTGCTTGCTGATTTGGGCAGTTTGATGGGTGTCTTGGCCAACTGATGACCACGAAAGTGACTTGGACGGGCTGTTACTTTTGTAGCCTGCAGCCCGACCCTCTGACTCACCCTGATGTGCACGGTGAGCTCGGCGGTGAGCCTTTCTGCCAGACGAGGCACGGTGGCCTTTCCTTCCTCCAGGAGACCTCTGAAACAGGAGAGGGCACACGTCAGCTCAGGAAGGGCTCGCTCTCCAGTACTGGGCCTTGCAGGTGGCCAGGGCAGCTCGCATCTCGGGTAACACGCGTCATCAGAAAGGCCAGGCGGCCCACGAGAAGGACAGTGACAACTCCGTGGAAGCCCGCACCTCGGCCAGCACGGGGCTGGGAAGCTTGCACTCAGTTATCTCCTCTTATCATCCCAGCAAACTCATGAGTCATCTTTTCAGGAAAAGCAAAACACATGTAACTTCATAGAGGTTAAACGACTTGCCCAAAATAGTATTTCATTTCTCCTAACCATTACTTGTCCCCAAATGGCCGAATCCATCTTCATAAAGAAGAACAAGCAGCAGGCACCCCAGCCCCTGACGTGTAACAGACGTGGCGAAGCTGCCGCCGCGAAAGCAGCGCGGTCCCTCGGCAGAGACGGGCAGAGGGGCCTCGGGGCGCAGAGCAAGCCCGGAAACACGCCCGCGCGGACGCCGTCAACTGGCGTTGGTAAAAGCACCAAGAACCTGCAGAGGGGGGAGGACGACCTCTTCAACAGCTGTTGTTGGCGAAACTGGATTTCCACACGCAAAGAGTGGGCCTGGATCCTCATCTCACACCAGACACAAACGCCAGCTGAAAACTGCTCAGCGGCTCCAATGCAAGACCTGAGCCAGTCAGACACCTAGACCAGGGGGAACATCTTCATCACATCGATCCTGGAAGTGGTTTCACAGCTGGGACAGCAAAAGCACAGGAAACAAAAGCAAAACAGGCAGGCAGGACTACATGAAACCACGGAGCCCCAGCACTGCAAAGAGACAATTAACAGAGGAAAAGGCAGCGAACCAAACGGGAGAAAACATCTGCAAACCACACATCTGATCAAGAGTGTATTTCAGAAATATACAAGGAACTCCTACAAATCAATATCAAAAACCCCAAATAACACAATTGAGAAACGGGCTAATGACTTGAATAGAGATTTCCTCAGAGAAGACACACCGGTGGCCACTCAGTCCATGAAAATGTGCTAACGTCGCTGATCGTCGGGGAAATGCAAATCAAAACCACAACGAAACATCACTTCCCATCTCTGAGGATGATATTATCCAAACACCAGAACACAGGCGCTGGCCAGGATGCGGAGAAGCTGGGACCCTTGTACACTGTTGATGGGAATGCAAAATGGTGCAGCCACTACGAAAAGCAGTATGAAAATTCAAAAATTTAAAATGGGGCTCCCATACGATCCAGTCATCTCCCTTCTGGGGATTTATTCAAGAGAATTGGAATCAAGATCTCAAAGCAATATTGACACCCCTGTGTTCCCTGCTGCACTGCTCACAGTGTCCGCGGTGGGGACAGACACGTGGATAAAGAAAATGTGGATATGCCTGCAATAGAATATGGTTCCACCTTTAGAAAGAAGGAAACTTTGCCACACGTGACACTGTGAATGACCCTTGAGGACTTCATGCGAAGTGCATTGAGCCACCGTAGAAGGACAAAGAACGCCTGGCCCCCTTTGCAGGAGCCATCTAAAGCCATCAGACTTGTGCCATCGGGGAGTGGAATGGCTGTCGCCACGTGTGGGGGGAGGAGGAAACGAGGGCTTGCTGAGCAAAGGGGATAAAGTTTCAATTCTGCAAGGTAAGTCACTTCTAGGGGCCCGGGGAACAACACTGCCTGTGGCGAACAGTCCTGCACTGTGCACTTTCACATTTCTCGGGAACGTCGACTTGTGCCAAACGCTCTCGCCGTCATGAAATGAGTTTTGAAAGTGTTTACGTGGGGCTTCTGAGTGCCTACACCGTTCTAAGGGCTTTACAGATATTTAATCATGGAACAACCAGGTTTACAGAGAGAAAGGCAAAGACAAAGGGGAAGGCGCTTGCCCGGGGCCACACACCAGGCAGTCCGGCCGCTGAGTGTTTGCTGTCAGCACAGATTCAGGAAGGACCCGTGGGCTCATCGTCCCAGGGCTGCTCTGAGAGCTGTCGTGCAGGGCCAGAGTCCCAGTACGCGGACGCACGATGACTAAAGTCAGATGTCCAGCGACAAAGCACTTCAACACACTTTTTCATCCAAGACTTAATTTGCCCAAAATCCGGTTGTTTTCAAAGTCTGGTCCCTGGACCAGCAACACCTGGGAACGTGTTAGGAACACAGATTCTGCGGCCTGACACCCAGACCTCAGAAACTCTGGGCCGGGGCACAGCCAGCTGGATCCTCCTGCTGGCTCAGGGTTGAGAACCGTGGGCGTGGTTGTTACAGAGCCTTCTTCTTGCTCGGCGAGCGGGGCTTTCTCTGCCTGCGACCCCCAGTGCTACCGAAAACAGTCTGTGTCTTGGATTCAGGGTGGGGACAGACAGAAGGGAGGATCCGGGTGCTGGTTTGGGAGTGTTGGCTCCTTGGGCGCTGGAACCTGTGTGTGGGTCACATATTTAATCCTAAACTCAACCCTGTGGAGCACCAGCAGGACTCACTGAGCAGATGAGAAAGCAGAAGCTCAGAGAGGGCCAGCCATCTCCCAAGGGCACAGAGCAAGCAGCAAGCCTGGTCTGCCCAAATCCATCCTCTTCCCACTGTGTCTCTCCTTAAAGCAGGCGTGGTCTGTATCTTCTTACCCCACTCCCTCATAGTTCAAGAACAGCAAGTTCCTGAATGAATTATAAGGAAAAATTGCCCAATTCAATTGGAAAATTCCCACTGTCTTGCCAACTACAGAGGCACTACAAGATAATTTTCGATAAGAACCAGTTAGCCTGCAGGCTCTAAAGAGCTGGAGAGTTCCGTAAAGCAAGTAGGTGTGCCGGTTGATTTAACGTCTTACATCTTTAACGCCTTTGACCAGGTTCACTAGTTTCCAAAAGTTAGAAGATCTGTTTCTAGGCCTCTTTTCATTCACTATTTGTTCAACCTCATCGCCCTCATCTGTAAAAATGGGAAGAACCTCACCTGCTATATGTACCTCTTAAGAATTTGTGGGACTCAAATGAGCAACAAGTGAAAACCTTTGGGGAAACCACAGTGTATATGC
Source organism: Camelus ferus (assembly GCF_009834535.1). Lineage (NCBI taxonomy): Eukaryota > Metazoa > Chordata > Mammalia > Artiodactyla > Camelidae > Camelus > Camelus ferus. The sequence goes on from NC_045696.1 coordinate 4,062,076, forward strand.
CCCATGAAATGCCATGTTACAAGGTTTTCATCAGCACCATCATTAGAGACCAAGAGGAAAATGACTGGTTTAAATAAGCCAACAAAATTAACACCAAAATTAAGACAAGGATATGTTATGCCAGGTGGTATAATTTTACATGTAATTTGGTCATCGTATCGGCCAATCCTGGCAGGCGGAACTGGCTTCCAGGGAGTCCAGCCCTGAGGTTGTCCTAAAGAACCTCACCTGAAGTACGGATGCATTTGGAAGAACAGCGTCTCTCTCCTGGTGGCCTCTGCCAAGCTCATTTTGTCCAGGATGTCCTGCTGGCCCCGGCACTTCACTATCATGTAGCCCTTCTTGAGGCAGTACGTGAGGTTCTGCATCACGTTCAGGACGCATTTCTCGGTGCCCTTGTCCACTAGGTCTGGTTTGGTCAGGATCCCTGTGAGATGATGGAGGAAAGCACTGGAAGGTCAGTTGTCCCCTCAGACATATTTGAGTTCCACTAGGCTATGGGGCCTTTTATTGGGCAAGACCAACCAAGTCCGCAGCCTTGACCGCCCAGTGCCTGGCTGCCCATTCATTGATCCCACCGTCACCCCTCTTCCTTGCACCTGCATTTGCTTATCCACTCACTGGACTCCTTACCTGCCTTGGGTCATTTGTTTAACAAATGTTTCTTGGGTGCCTGCTGGGTGCCGACACTAAGGCAGCAGCATCAGATCGGACCGGATCGGCTCCACCACCACGTTTCCAGGGACCCGTCATCCCTGCTGTCAGGAGGGTCTGGCGTCTCAGGTTGCATACTCGCTCCACCCCCTCCACCCCCTCCTTGTGGTTCCTCCTCTGAGAGTCTCCCACCTGCTTTCCTGTCTCGCTCTCCCGCCCTCACTGCTCCCCACTCACACTGGATGGAAAGCCGTGCATTCTGCGTGATTGTGTTCTTTGAGTGTCAAATTCCCGCTGCATTTCCTCTTTGTTTCCTGTTAGAAACCTGAAGGTCATCTTCTACTGTCACTGTCATTGTTTTTAATTTGCTGTGAAGTCTGGACTTCTCGTCCACCATTTCCTGAAACTTTCCCGGCACCTAAAGGATTGAATTTCTCTCTCTCTTTTGACCTTCCTGTCACCAAAAGGTGTCATTTAAGAGCGGATCTTCACAGTCGCTAAGAGGTTTGTGCAAGCACAGGCCTTCATGTCACTGACAGAGTCGAGATGTCTCTGAATCTACTCTCGCACCTTCCGTGGCCAGAGAGGACCTTCCCCTGGGAGGGAGAAAGCAGCCAAGAAGGCCCGTCCCTGGAAGCAGCGGTCACTCGTAGAAGCCTAGGCCACTGGCCTTTATTCGCAGGACAAGTACAAGAGAACAGAACTTGGGACGCTCTGCTAGGACTCGCTGCAGCCGGGGAGAGCGCCTTCTCGCAGTGAGCCTGGTTGAAAAAGAGGACGCACGCGAATACGTCCCCATCTGCAGCATTTGCTCACGAGCCTCATTTCGGGCCCCAGCTACAGGGAAGGCCGCTAACTGCCAAACATTCCTAGACACTTCAATTAGAAAAACAAAATTAATCCATTCCTAGATGCCGTACACAAACATATTTAATTAAGAAAGGAGCACACTGAGTCAAGCGCATGCTGAGGGTGTTGAGCAGGTGGCCGTGAACAAGACTGCAAAGTCCCTGACCTCACGAATATCCCCTCCCTTGTAGTGGGAAAGTGCTAGAGAAATGAATCCAGTAACGTAAGAGAAACAAAGAAAAACATCCGCTGTTGATCCGTGCTATGCAGAGAATGACAGTGACTGCTGGCAGGTGAGTGCAGGCAGGCGTGGATGGTGTAGATCCCGGCTGGGTCCCCAGGCGGGCCCCTGGGAAGGCAGCGCTCAGGCTGAGGTCTGATAGGAGGAAGGAGCCGGCCTAGTGAAGATGGGGAAAGACCCTTCCAGGCCCTTGGGAAGAAGGAGCTGGGATGACTGAGCAGGACTGGAGAGGAGGGCGCGGCAGAGAGCAACGGGAACTGTGCTCAGAGAGCCACGCAGGGGCCAGGCCACAGGGGGCTTGTGGTCCAGGCACAGGAGTCTGGGTTTGTGTATGTGCGGAGGGAGCATTAGAGAGTCAGTCGGGGGCGGGGCGACACGACCCAATTTGCATGTTTAAGGACCCGCAGAGAGTGCAGTGCACTGGGCAAGGTGAGTGTGGAGAGACCAGGCAGCAGGTGATGGAGGCTCAGACTGCACAAATGAGAAGTGCAGATGGATGTGGTGTCGGTCTGGAGGCAGAGTCACCAGGACTTCAGATGGGTTAGACATGTGTAAGCAAGCAGAAGGCAGAATCAGGTGTGACTGTCTGATTTGGCTTCAGACCTGGGCAGGCGGGTATGGAGCTAAGAAAGGGGCCGGGAAGCCCTGGGAAGGAGGAGAATCTGGGTAGGGTGCAGACCCCAGGGGTTGTGCTTTGGTCACATTAAATTGGAGACACTTAATGCGCTTCCAAGTGGAGATGTCAGGCCTAGGGAAAGGTTAAGGGTTACAGATACAGGTGTGGGTGTCGCTGGCAAATCGATGGGACTCGAAACTGTGGACAGACGTGATTATTTAAAGAGGCTGTGTTAACAGAGGGGAGAGCTCAGGACCAAGTTCTGGGTTTCCAGTACTTAGAGGCTAGAGAACTGAAAAACCAACCAGACCAAGATCGAGACCTCCAGGTGGCCAGGGAAGAGGAGACCTGAGAGAGAATGGGGACCCAGAGGCCAGCAGGCCGTGATGTCCCAGCGCAGGAAGGAAGATGTCAAGAAGGGAGCGGTCGCCACCTTGACTTTGGCTGAGAGGTGGAGGAAGATGAGCACAGGGAAGGGACTGCACGTTTGTCAGCACGGAGGCCACTGGTGACCTTGACCAGAGCCTTCTCTGTCCCAAGGTGGGGACAGGAGCTCAGCCGGAGCTGGCTGTGCGGACAGTGTGCATTTAGCAGTGCATGGATGGGGAACAAGCTTGGTGGGGACCCCACAAATATTCTGACTCTGTTCTTCCCCAAGCTTAATATTCTGTAAGCCACAACTACATCATCCACCAAATTTGTTCTGTTTTCACCCTTTGGAAGTACTGCATAGGCATTCATTCCTTTTCTGCTTTTAAAAAATGTGCTAAAGTACACGTAACTCACGTACACCAGAGAATACCTCAGTGCGTGAGAAGACGCTGCTCCCCCCTTTCTGCACCATCGTGGTCCCCGCTTCTCAAGTTAGTTTTATAAAATACGGTAAAATACACATAACCAAGTTTACAATTGTAGCCATTTTTTAAGACTCCAGTTGGGTGGCATTAAGTACAGCCTCACTGCCGTGCCATCGTGACCAGCACCCAGCTCCAGAATTTTCTCATCTTGCAAAACCAAAACTCTGTACCCTTTCATTAACTGCCAGTCCCCTTCCCCGCCTCTGGCAACCGCCATTCTACTTCCTGTCTCTTTGAATTTGTCCACGTTCCTCAAGTCAGTGGAATCATACAGGATTTATCTTTCTGGGACTGGCTTATTTCACGTCCTTCCTTTGCAAGGCTGGACAGCACCCCATTGTGTGTGCGCACCGTGGTTCGCTTGTGCACTCCTCCCTTGATGGGCACTTGGTTTGCTCCCACCTTTTGCTTTCGTGAAGAACGCTGCTGTGCACGTGGGTGGGGATTCCCTTTTCTTTTTAAACCCAGCGCACTTGTCTCTGTCGCTGCACTTGACCTGGAGTGCAGATGGAAAGCCTGCAGGGACACTGTGATGCTGTCTGGGACGCACTAAGGTCTGACTGTGTGTCCTCTACGCCTGCAGTTCTTGGTGAATTCATATTAATAGCAGCTAATATTTAGCGAGAACCTTCGGTTATCGGAGTTTACGCCTAACGAGAGGAACAGACAACGATTAATAAGAAGCGTTACTCAGTTTCTACAGAGATGTCAACATCCGAATCGATCTACTGGGCAGGTGATATTACCTGCCGTGGCCGTCAGCAGGACATCCCTCTTGACTTACGATCGTGAGAAGAGACAGGAATTGCACGTACAAGGACGGGTGACCCCAGACCTGCGTTTTCTCCCTGTGTCCATGTGTCTGAGACGCCTGTAGGGGGCAGGAGCTAAGGGAGCACGCGTGGTCTGGCCTGGAGTAACACTGCACTGAGCCGCGCCCCCATCGGCTTGTGTCCATCCTTACTGGGAAACTGGGAACTCGTTTGGGAAAATAAAAATGGATAAAGGGTAGGTGTGTACTGAGTATCCACTTAGTCAAGGGAAATGACTTGCCAGTTTTCAGGAAGGAAACCGCTATGGGTAAGTGCGATGACTCGTAAAGAAGGGATATTGAGTAATAATATTAAAACTTTAAAAATAGGAGCTGCCATTTGCCTAAGGGTGTGCAGCCAGTAAGTGGTAGGACGTGGATTCAAACCCAAGCAGTCTGTGTTCTTAAGCCAAGTCCCCTATAATACCTTCCAGGGTGGCTTTTTAACGAAAGGAATTTAAGGGAACCCAGGTCCCCAACGAAAAGTTGTGCTTGAATGTGAATTCTGCAGACACCGTGTGCTGCAGTGCACGCCTGGAAGTGTGCTCACTGAGTATGCTCATCCGGGCTTTATGAAGGGCTTTCCCATCTCCAAGGAGTCACAAGAACTCAACTGTGGGACTGCAGAGCTGATGGGCCAGGCACTTCCTTCCTTGTGGACCACTGTGGATGTTCTCGTCCCCCATCCGGAATGGTTTGAGAATGCAGATGAGGGACAAGTGGAAGGAGGGCAAAGGACCTCCCAATTGTGGCCACACGTCTCACCCTGACTGTGACCCCCAGCCCATGGAGCTTCCCCTGGGAACAGCACTTGGACCCAACGCAGGAGTGGGCGTCCCTGGCAGAGCTCCAACCCAGGGCCTTCTATATACACGAGGATTCCCCCCGCCCTTCCCGGCCTCTACAACTGGGTTCCCTCTTCTTACCTATGGTCCTGTCCCCATCGGGGTCCACCTCCTGGGCCATGCTCAGCGCCTCTGTTGTGGCGATGTCCACGTTACAGGGGACCACCACCAGGTTGATCGTCTCCTGCCTCCGGATGTACTTGGTGATGAGTGCCTTGATCTGATGCCAGGGAATCACAAAGAACGAGCTCATCTCTGGTCACCCAACGACACAGCCACATGTGTGTGACACCCAGAGCACGGCCCAGCTGTCCCACTTCTGGGCTCTGGCTTGTCCTCTTCCTCGGGAGTGTGTGCCCACCTGCCCTCCCGGGTCCTCTGTTGACGTCCTGCGTATCCTGCACAGCTCATCACCAGTGTTTCTTCCTTCTCGAAGACTCCCTGACCCCCAAGACCCTACTTCCTCTCCAGATCTCTCCCATGGCGCTCCTGAGACTGCCTTCTATGAGGGTGGTGTGTGCGTGCTGTGTCCTCCCCAGAAGGACACCTCTGGGGCGTCCCTGTCATGATCCCGGACGTCCCCATGCAGAGCCCAGCACAGCGCCCGCGGCAGGTGCTCAGCGCCAGCCCCCGTGACAGCTGACGTCAGTAATGTCTCCACCTTTGTTTATGCAGAAAACCAATGACTTTTTCCTGCGTTTGTTCTCGGGAGGGGTCTAGCTCATTAGAATTAGAGAGATGTCATAAGATTTCTGAGACTTTGCAGGCACACAGGAGACGTGGGCCAGATACGCCTTAAACTCCCTGCGTGGAGAATGCAAACAAATAACCGTGGAGCAGGCTGGCACCTTGGGGTGTGTTTCCTTATATTTGGTATAACTCACACTTAGTGCTGCGCAGCTGACATTCCGTCTAATTTCAAGCTGTGCACAGAAAATAGTAGGCACAGCCACAAAATAGAAAATTTCCATCACATAAGCACACATTAGCCTCATATAGAAAGTTAAGCACTGAGATGAAATAAAAATGCCGAATTTGAACAGGTCCAGTTAGGCCTCAGTCACGGGAAGTTTAACTGAGTAAAGCTACAGGCAAACTTTGTCCGGGAGCTTCCGTGGCAGTTGTCCTAACGGTGCAAGTTCGCTTCGCTGTTGGTGCCTCGCCCCTCGGCGGCACCTCCGTGACGGACCTGACAGCTTCTGTAAGTCAACGGACGGGGCCATCCAGGGCTCTCCGCCTCAGCGCTATTGGCAACCTGGGCTTCTTAACAGTTTTGTTTGTTTTTTTGAGCTATTACTATCCAAATTGCAATCCTTATTTTAAAATTTAACTTAATGATTTCACTGCATTTGGACCCTTTCAAGAATATCCAAGAACTCTTAAACAGTGATATTCTGAAAGTCCCAAGTTTGTCCAAAATCTGTATTACTGACTGATAGTGACGACAGCTCCATAACAATAAGAGTAATCATTTTCTACAACCAGGCCCTTCTGTGTAGCACAGGGAACCGTGCCCAACGCCCTGCAATCAACCATCATGGGTGAGAACCTGAAGAAGAATTCATGCACACGTGTGACTGAATCACCATGCTGCACACCAGAAACCAACACAACACCGCAACCCGACTATTACAGAAGAGTAATTACTCTCCTTGTTGGGGTGAGGGACCTCCCCTGCGGGGCTGTCCTGTGCGCTGTGGAATACTGAGCTGCGTCTCTGTCTCTACCTACTAGATGCTGGTAATAATTGCACTTTTCCCAAGTTGTGATAACCAAAAATGTCTCAGACATGCCTGCGTTCCCCGGAGCTGGGAACTGCGGCCTGAATCACACTCCTTCATGTGCATTTTGACAGGATCTTGGGGAGTGAAAACTGCCCCCCTGTGTGTCTGCCTGCAGAGGGAAGCTTCGTAAACAGAATACCTTCTGCTCACGTCACCCGTGCTTATCGGGCTCAGGTTCTGGGCCGTTTGAGGACCCAGAGATTCAGCAGCCAACACGGAAGGCAGTTCCTCCCCGGTTACTCCCCAGCAGGGAATGCAGGCCATGAACACTCGGTGAAAAGGGACATGGAGTCAGAAGGGCCGGGCACAGGGCGTCCGGCATTAGGCATCATGATGGCCTTTGAGTAGAAGCCTGGGGTAAGTGGGGGCACGTGCCAGGTGGAAGTCTGGGTGGGGTGGGCATTTCAGGAAGAGGGAAGAGGAGGAATAAAGATAGGGGTGGGGCACAGAGGACACGGGGCCAATGATCTGGGGCCAGCTCACATGGGACCTCGGGAGCTGTCTTGTGGATTGACATGGGACCACTGGGGACTCTGAGGAGTGAGGGCGTCTGGCCTGTGCTCTAGGACAGGAGCGTTGTGTAAGAGTGCACTTGGGGAACGGGTGCTGCCATGAGCGGCAGGGGCAGGAGAGCAAGGAAGCAGGGCAGAGACGGGAGCTCAGTAAGAGATGGCGGTGCTGTGGGCTCCTTGCGGCAGCGGACAGGGAAACATGACGGCACGGGTCTTGGGATGTGTTTGAAAGTGGAGCCAGTCAGGATTGTAGCTTGACTGGCTGCGTCCTGTGATGGGCAACTCCTCACTTCTGACCAAACAGTCCTCTCAACAGACTAGCTTCTTACCAGCTTCTTAACAATTTATTTTCTGTTTTTCTGATTCTGACAAACTCTTATGCTCACCTCCCCAGTGGATGCTTCCTCAAGTGTAAGCACTACTTTCAAGAGGGAAAAGGGCAGCGTGTTCCTGCGAGTGGCCGGCTTGAGAGGAGGGGGACACACGGGACTTGATGCGGAAACACTGACAAAATGGCACGGTTTGTGCCCGCAAGAGGCCGGGTAGAGAGAAGGAGGAAGGGTGTGGACCTGCAAGGGGGACACAGAGTCCAGGTCCAGCCCTGCCCCGGGCATTCACCCGAGCACCTCCTCACCTCCTTTCTCTGCCGCTTTCCCACCCTCTCCCTCTGGCCCGTCAGGACCTGGCTAAGCCTCCGGGTCGCCTCTCTTAACACAGGGAACTTGCTGTCCCCTGATTCTGTGACTATCGCCTTCCTGGAGCACCTCGTAGATGAAGGACAGCTTCCTCCCAGTCTCCTTGAACTTTGGCCTTTGCTTGGCTCAAGAACCCCCGGCCTCTTTCAGGAGCCCCTCATGGGAGGGGCAAGGTGTGCGCTTCAAGGTGAGCCTGATCTCAGCCCTGTCCATGGTGCTGGCCTTTCTGCCTCCGACCAGACATCACAGACTGTGTTCCAATTGACTTCCAAAGTACTGCTTTAGCAAAAATATTGCTACTAAATTTAGCAGATTTCACGTACAAACCAAATTTCCGGCACACTTTGAACATCAGGATAGCAGTAAGACAGGACTGACGTTCCCACACGACAACATGCAGTGAGGTGCCAGCTGTCCCCTGAAACACTGAGTCAACTTTGCCCGTTTCCATGACCTGCCAGGCCCTTCTCAGAACCCGAGTGTGAGCCCCCAGTCCTAGAAGGTCCGACCCCAGTCTCCTCCACAACCGCTCAGAGGGAGGGCTGCGGAGGTGCACCAGAGCACGTGGGGCTGCCGGCAGAGACCTCAGAAGCCACCCCAACTTAGCATGGCCCGTTGCCAAGTTCCAGAAAGGCTCACCTGCTGTCCGATGTCCTGGGGCTGATTTCCCACGGCCACCCTGGCGATGCCGGGAAGATCAATGAGGGTCAGATCTGGAACCTCAGGGGCGGTGACCTCCAGACTAATGAGCTCGTGGCTAATGCCAACTCCACTCCCAGCTATGGCGTCCTGGGCTGCGGAGACCAAAGAGGAGACACCCAGAGTCCAGATGGACCGCCCGGCCCGGCAAAAGCACTGTGTAACTGTGGCCATTGAGCCCTTCTCCCATATTCGGGAACAGCCCTGAGGGGCAGGGAAGCAGCTTAAGGCGCAGGCTGGATTAAGTGCCTGATTCTCTACAGACAGAGCACGGGGCAGGCTAGAGCCAGGGCTGCTCCTCTGTAAACTTCCCCTGCTTCAATCGTCATTCATCGTCACTACTTAAGGTACGACTTTTGTAACCTTTTACTGAAGAGTCACGCACGCGCAGGACAGTCCCCACCGTCTAAGCAGGTGCTCGGTGAGTTTCACAGGCGGGACTCACAGGTGTAACCAACACACGGCTCAAGTCACAGAGCACGGGCAGCCCTCCAAGCCGCTCTCTCCCTGTCGGGCATCGGCCTCCAGCAAGGATGACCCCTGGCCTGGGCTCGGCCGGCATCTACTCCTTTTGCCCACTTTGCACTTTATCCGTGGTTGGGCCGAGTGAATTTGCTGAGAGACGACCACGTCTGACCTACGAGAACAGCAGTTTCACGTGGTCTCACCTAATCACAAATGGAATCATGAACCACAGGGCCCCTTGGTCTGGCTTCCCGCCCCACACGAGGCCTGCGTGGTCCCCTGTCCTGCTGCTGGTAGCTGAGGGTGCTTCCTCTTCACTGCTGCCTGTTCGTCCACCCAGTGCCATGATCAGGTCGACTGTGGACGGACACTGGGGGGTCTCCAGTGTGGGCTATGAACATCCTAGAACCTGACTCTTGGCGCACATGTCCGCTGCCTGTGTGCTCAGGAGTGGACTTTTGGGGCGACATGGGGTGTGCACGCCTCCAGCCTTACTGGAAAATTGTGGCAGTTTTCCAAAGTGGCCACACCAACTCAGACTTCCACCAGCAGGGCAGCGGAGTTCCGAGACGCTATTCTAAAGATGCTTTAGCTGTGGTTTGCTCATGACTCATCTTCCCACGTTCATCCAAGCACACGCCCACGGTGTGTGGGAGCCCACCGCCCTCCCGGCTCTGCCCGCAGAGCTCGTGGGGCTGCAGAGCCCAGGGCTGACTTCAGTGGCGCAGCGGGCCGTGCGGGGCCCGCGGCCGCCCAGGACAGGCGCAGCGGGCGTAGCTGGGGGGCAGAGCTTTTATAAACTTGACGCTAGGAAATTTGCCAGTTGAGGGCCGCAAGCAGCTTCTGTATTGGGGGTGGGGATGAATGCTAGAATTGGGGCAGTATCTCTCCACCTGGGAGGGATCCCTCTGGTGAGCCAGCCGAGGCCACGCGGTTCCCGGGGAGCCAGGCCCAGGGAGTGAGGTGAAAACCCCTGTCTCACGTGCTGAGTTTATGGCTGAGTAAGGCGCAAAGCCCGTCTGCCTGGAACAGAGGCCCTGTCTGCAGGGATTCCTGCGAGGATCAAGGCTAATTTTGCCTGCCTGGCTGAGCCCAGCTTGCGAGCAGGGCAGGGAGAAGCCTCTGGGAAGGACAGGCTGACTCAGGGACCTGAGGGGCAGGGCTGCGGGAGGGTGACCCCCAGGGCTCCTCTAAGCAGGTTTTGAGTGTTCTGTGCCTGCCCAAGGCTAATCCCCAGGGCTGGTGAGTTTTGTCCAAAGGCCCGGGTTGGCTGTGCTTCTACTAATGACCCTTTGGCTGAGGGAAGGGGGAGGGGGCTACATGGGGGTGGGGCTGGGGCTGGGACAGTGTTGGGGGAAGTCGCCTGGGGGCAGAGCCACTGCCACAGGCAATCAGCCACTCCAGATTAGAGCAGTGCCAGGATGGCTGGGGCCAGCGGGGACCCTGCGGGGGACACTTCCCAGAGGAAAAGCAGGCAGGTAAGCTGAGACCAAAAGAAAGAGGAAGAATTAAACAGACAACCAGGAGGGACGGCGTGCAGGCAGGGGCGAGGGGAGGGGAGCAGCACAGGCTCCTGTGAAGCTGCAGGGGCCCCGAGGAGGATGGCCACGGGTAGAAGGAGCCGCCCCTGCAGCCTCCCCGGGCCCTACCTTTCCGGATTTCCCTCTCCACCTGGGAGGGGTCCTGCAGCTGGAGCTCCGTGTTCCGGTAGCTGAGTGTCCCCCTCCACGTGCACTCGTGCAGCTGTTTCTTCAGTTGCAGCACCAGCGGACACCTGGTGACGATTCCTGGGAGAGAGTTTCCCAAACATAAAAGAAGCGTTCTCAGGTACCCTCTGCTCTTATCCCCAGGACCTGCCCCGTGTCCCCGGAGGCTTGGTCTGAAATTTCTGTCCCTCTCTAGGGCCCAGTCCAGGCCACCACATTACCCCCAGGCCCTAGAAATGCCTCGGGCATTGTCCGGGACAGGCGGGATGTCAGCCAGAGGTCTGCCCGACCCTGTCCAGCCCTCCCAAGCCCCTCCCAGTCCTGCGGGAGGAGGTCAGGGGTGGGGGTAGGCAGGGGAGGGGGAGCAGGATGTGCACATCGGGGCCCAAGGGCGAGGTTTGTGGGGGCGCCTGGCAGGGAGGGATCAAGTTCCCAGGGAAGCTGGAACTGCCCTGAGCTGCCTGGGGCTGGGCTCCGGTGGTCAAGCCCCTAGTACCTGCACACAGCAGGGCTGTCCTACGACCACTCCCAGCCTGGGCACCTTGTCCAGGGACCCCTGCCGGCCCCACGTCACTGCCGTGGCCTCCAGACTCTCTGCCCTGTGGCGTCTCTCCCCAGAACGCTGAACCCAGGGCAGAGAGGAGGAGCCACTGTGCCCACTCTGAGTTCTCATCCATCAGGAGCCTGGCTGGTGGGGATCTCATGGGACGTCCCGGAGTAGAAGACCAGCTGTCTGTGGTCAGAGGGAGCACAGGCCAGGGCCCCCTGGCAGCGCGGCTGTTCCTGGGGCTGCGCAGGGTCTGGGCCGTCCCCCAGCACCCCCACACCCTCCTGTGTGCCCAGGAGGCCGAACCCTGGCCCCTGTTTCTCGTTGGGTGTGGGGGATGGGCACTGCTGGCAGGAGATGGGAGTGAGGAAGGGAACCGGCTGGCGGAACCTCGACCCTCTTCCCAGCTGCCACCCTCTTTCTTCTTTTTTTTCCCCTTTATAATTATTTGATTACATCAGAAAGGCAAAACAGTTTTGAACTCTACACACAGTTAATTTTTTTATAAAAGAAAACTTCGGGTCTTATCATTCTGTGATCTAAACTTCTTCAGAAAGACTGTGTGTGAGAAACTCACAAATTAATGACATCAGACAAGAAATTCGCTTACAGAAACCACTAGAAGGAAACTAACACAGGCCCAGCGATGCCTACTGACACGAGGAGAGGACCCAGGTACTAAGGGCAGCTTGGGACACCCAGCCCGCCTCCCCGTCCACTGCAGACCCCGCCGTGCAGGGCCTGTGGGAGCCACCCTCCAGGGGGTCCTTCCCAGAGACCAGCCCGTGAAACCCCTGGTCCCAGGGATGCTTTGTGGCTTGCAGGCGGCCGGCCTCTGGCTGCAGAGCGAGGCTGGCCCAACGGTGCTTACCGCTGCCTCTGGGAAGGGCGACCCCCGACAGCGCCTCCAGCACGGAGCTCTTGCCCGAGCTCTGGTCCCCGATGACGGCGATGGCGGGCAGGGCCAGGTCCTGCTCCACGCCCAGGGCCCGCAGGGAGTCGACGAGGTCGATGCAGGGCCGAACCCTCTCCTCGTACGGGCTGAACAGGCTGTTTTCGGGCCCCTGGGGGAGGCATGACAGACTTCACAGTCGTGGCCTCTGACAGGGCTCCCACTGCCGTTGGGAATCTGTGGCCGAGCTGACGCAGCTACAGGTGATGGGTTACAGACAGGAGGGTGAGCGGTGGATGGAGACGTGCCCGGGGGAGGGCCCTGTGCTCTGTTCCTGTGGAGACTCGGCTTCTGCTGCTGCGGGCGGGAGTTTGGCTGGGGCTGGAGGAGGAGGTGCCCGACTGAGAAGGGAGAAGTTGCCGAGAGGTGGTGCTCCCTGCCAGAGGGAGGAGAGTCGGGGGCCCCGGGACTGCCGAGCTGGGGTGGGCTGGGCTGGGCTGGCCATGGTGACAATGGCAGTCATAGCCAGGGGAACACCTCCCAGGAAGAAGACCCCCCTCACGAGGAACGGAGCCCCCAGACCCATGACCGGGAAGGCCATTGCTGCCCAGAGACTGTCCCTGGGGCTTGTTGGAAGTGCCCAGGAGAGAGCCGTGCTGCTTGGGGGGGGGGACCACACGTGCAGACCTGGCTGCCCTGGAGGGGGCTCCCCCATGGCCGCTCTCTGGTCCTCCTCGGCCTGGTGGCCGGGAGTGCCCTTCCTGCCCGTCCCTCCACCCGACTTGCCTTTGTGCTCTGTTGGTCTCTGTTTCCTCCTGGCTGCTGCTCACTCAAAGGGATGGGCTTGAAATCCTTGGGGAAGAAAACAGGCTCCTTCCCCCCAAACTGCCAGTTTGGGGGACTCATCATCTGTCCTGCTCCTGTGCCCGTTGGCAGTGGCTGCTGCAGGAAGGAAGCCATTTCTTTTTTGGGATGGTGTCGGGGAGAACTGGAACTGTGCGTCTGGCGCTGCCGGGACCTGTAGGGCATGGGCATCCACTGTCGTCCCGTCAAGCTGCTGCTCAGCACCTCCAATCTTCTTGGCAAACTCTGCAAACACACAAGATGAGAATGTGTCCCCAACGTCCCCAAGCGGACCTCCCGGTGCTTCATCCTTCCAGGCCTGCCCGCCCAGCCCAACACAGCACGCCCTCCCGCACATGGACTCAGGGCAGACCAATTGCCCAGCACAGCCCCGACCGCAGGAGGGGCTGGCTCAAACAGGCTCAGAGCACAAGAGGGGTCCCTGCCGGCCCCCTGCGGACAAGGGGCCTCCACGATTCCATGGGGAAGTCTGAATGTTCCTCTGTGACTTCTGGTGAGCCAGTGTCACCTGAGGTTCAGGATGGGACAGGAGACTGTGGGCATGGAGAGACGACAGGTAGGCTCTCCCGGGTCCCTTGGGTGCCAGCCCCTGCCCTGCCACCACCCAGGCTGCCCGCCAGACCAGCTCAGGCTGCTGGGGCGTCTGGGGGAAGCGGTTGCTGGAGTCTCTTGCTTCCCCACGGGGCTGTCATCAGAGAGCCAGCCTGTGAGAAGTCGCTGGCGGCACCGAGTGCCGGCCTCGCCCGGCGCCCCTCTGAGATGCTCATCTCAGCTTCACAATAACCGGGTGTGCTTGCCCCTAATCTGCATTTTCCAGGTCAAGGAGCAGAAGTGGGGGGTCCGGTTCCTGGCCTGAGTCAGGACTCAGCCAAGCTGGTGACTCTGGGTCCTGAGCCCTTGCCCGCTACTGCCCACCCCACCACCCCATGGAGCAGAGCGGATGTGGGAGATGAATGGTGTCCGCCGTCCTCCTAATGCCCGTCCACCTGGGATAGTGCATGTGACCTTATTTGGGAAAAGGGTATTTGCACATGTATTTGCACAAAGAGGGTCTGGAGATGCGAGTAGGCCTGAAATGCAAGAAGAGACGGTGGGGGTGGAGAGGGATTTGAGACACAGAGACTCCACAACGAGAGGGCGACGTGAAGACGGAGGCAGAGATGGAAGGATGCTGCCTCAGCCAGGGAACCCGGGGGCGCAGGAGCCCTAGCGCCGGGAGCCAGGCCTGGAGCAGATTCTCCCTCAGGGCCTCTAGGAGGAACTAACTTTGCCAGCGTCTTGGACATCTCGGAGCATCTGGCTTCCAGACCCGTGAGAGAATAAAGTCTTGTTTCAGCGTCCAAGTTTGGAGAGTTTGTTATGCCAGCCCCGGGGCACTAACCAGTTGGGGGACTGGCGTGTGGAGGCGGCCCCTCCCCAGTAGCTGCACTCTGGGGGGTCCACTGCGGCCCATGTCCAGCTGCGGCCCCTCAGCCCTCCGTCCCCGTCCCACGACCGTGGCCTCTCTCCACCTAGTAGGCCTCTTTTCCTTCTAAACCCTGGGTCTCAGCATGACTGAACCCTTTCTAGAAACCTCTGAGACCTTTTCTTTCAGGACAAAGTTCTTAAAAGATGTGGTCCCAATCTCCTTTTCCATATTTGATAGGAATCCCTTCTCTGAATGCTGCGCCCAGCATTCTGCCTTTCCTCAGACTGGACAAGCATGTTCACAACTTTGTGTGTGCCACTGGCTTTTGTGGAAAATGGGAGTGGCTCATTCATTCATTCATTCATTCATTCCACAAAGATGTCTGGAGGGACTGTTGAGGGCTGAATTGTGTCCCCGAGTTCATATGCTGGAGTCCGAACCCCTGCGACCTCCAGTGTGACTGTGTTGGAGATTTGGCCTTTAAAGAGGTGAATAAGGTAAAACGAGGTCGCTTGGGTCGGCCCTAAGCCAACCTGACTGACGTCTTTATGAAGAGAGTGAAGACCACAAAGGAAAGACCTGTGAGGACACAGGGAGGAGACGGCCGTCTACACGCCGAGGAGAGAGAGCTCAGAGCAGCCTAGCCTGCTGGCACCTTGGCCTTGGACTCTGGCCCGCAGACTGTGAGAAGATAAATTTCTGTTGTCTAAGCTGCCCCCTGGTGGTGCTTTGTTAGGGCACCTGAAGCAAACCCAAACAAGGACCTGGTACGTGCAGGCTCCTCCTGCCAGGCGGGGTGTGCTGGTGACCAAGCCAGATAAAGCCCCTGCTTCAGGTCCGGACATTCTGTCCCGGAGACCCCCAACAAATAATCTAACCCCAGGTGCTGAGGGAGGGTCTGGAAGAAAGGGGGTGGGTCATGGTTCCTGGGTCCGGTGTTATTTCCCCTGAACCCGTGTTTGAGGCGTGCCTGTGAACAGGAGCTGAGTGGCAGAGGAGCACATACTTGAGGACGTGGGAGGAGCCTTCCTGGCGGAGAAATGCAAGTGCAAAGGTCCTGAGCTCAGGAGCTGGGCGGAGCACCCCCTTCCCCCAGGGGCTGGGAAGGCCTAGCCCAGGGGCAGCTCCCTTCTTAGGGGCAGCTCTGGCAATGCCTGGCGTTGCTTGGGTTTGGCTGGAAGGAGGCAGGGAGAGGCCTTCCACCTGCCCTCTTCCACGTGGTCAGCCCCACGGCCCCGGAGACCCTAAGTGAAGGGGCGGTGCCAGTTCAGCCCTGCTGCCGGGGGAGCCCTGCCAAGGGCTGCTGTGCGGAAGGAGTGCCTTTACCTCTGTGTTCACATCCTGAGCCAGTACCTCCATCTCCCTCCGTCCCCAGACTTCTGGGTAAAATTACTCATTTTATGAAACACCTAGCCCTTCAGCCAGTGTCATGAGGAAATATGAAGAAAAATTCTCCACTTTTTTTAAATGAATAAATTGCATTCAAGAACATGTCTAGTGATTTATTTCATCCCCTGAATATAAGGAAATTATATTCAGATTCTATTAACCTCCTGAATGTAAACACAGGGGAGAGAACTCTGCAGAGGGCCAGGCTGGAGGAGGCTGCTCTCCTGGGGAACCGGGCGCTCCCATTGGCTAAAGACTGAAAGAGACTGTCCGTCCCTTGCACCCTCGGCCTTGGCAGCGAGAAGGCCCAGGACAGACTGCAGGCAGGGGGTCACAGCTGCCTCTGGCATCGCTCTGCTCCTTGACACTCATGCCCGGAGCCTCAGCAAAGTTTATTCTGGTTTTATGGTTTGACTGTGGCACTGTTTACAACAGCTTAGAGCAGGGCGTGCAGGAGCTTTCTTGGGACATCTGTAGTGCTCGGCCTTTTCCGGGGGACGGGGTGGGAGCTGGAGGGTCCGGTGGGTGGGGCAGGGACGTATGGGGAGAGGTCGCAGCTGAAGAGGTGGGGGTTCCACAGAGAGGCCTGTGGGGGGTGCCGTGTGGACGAACATCCACACCGGGGCTGCCGAGCGGCAGGCTGGGGCAGCTGGATCGCAGCAAGTGAGGAACCCAGAACTGTCCTTGATATGGTAAAGATAGAGGCTGCAGGAGAAGACACCACTTGCCAGGGAGGACACACACGGGCCGGAGAGAGATGGCTGGTCCCCCACGAGTGTCTCTGAGGTCGCATGGAGAGGGGGTTTCTTTCCTTCCTTCCCTCTCACCCAAAGCTTCTACATCTGAGAGGGGCCCTGCCTGCCCCACTCCCCACCTAGATCCGAGCAGGGGCAACGGGCTGCAGTCCACGTACAAGAGGCTGAGCCAGCAGCCCAGAGGAGGAAGCAGCCCGGGTGGGCAAGGGGCGACCCGGCAGAGAGGACCACACAGGAAGTGGGAGGAGGAGACGGGAGGAGGGCTCCCTGCTGCTGCTGGACGGAGGGACAGCAAAGGGGAGGAGAGAATCATTCTGCCTCATCCCTGGGCCTCAGGCAGCAACCTCCGTCACTTACAAGGAAGTGTCTCTGGACGGACCTGTGCTGACCTCTGTCCCGGCAAAGGACGGTTTACTGTGCAAGGCTGTAGTCAGACACAGCCAGAGGGGAGAGACACAGGGCAGAGCTGGGGGCACGGCTGGACCCGACGACCAGGCACAGAACCCAGAGCTGTCCGCCTGCCAGGGCCCCACGCACACATCACAGTCTCGGCAGCGTAGCCTGAGCTCAGCTCCCGCCTCCCCTCAAACTGGACCCTCCGCTTGTTTCTGTCCACTGTCCAGTCCACCCTAGAGTAGCCAGGGGAGTGACGTCACCCCACAGGGACAGCCGTGCCGCGGGCCTACAGGGACAGTGCCCCCTCTGCTGAAGAGACCCCAACATTGTGCTGAGATTCCTCACATCACAGATAAGCCCCTGAGTGACCCACAGGTGGAAAAAGGGAATTAGCCGAGACTATAAAGCTAAGTTCCCAAACTGGGTGCCCTGGGAACCTCAGCAACCTCA